>NW_026068021.1:3675856-3964786 GCF_014885135.2 Alexandromys fortis
CAGCAGAGCACGGGTTGGGTGAGAGCCCCTTCTTCCCCTAACTTTGGCCTCTCGCTCACCCCTCACCTCAGGAGCCACTGGGGACCAGTGTTTTGTGCCTCTTTATGGGAGGAGTCCACCTGTATGAGCATGCATGTGTTGTTAACTGACACATTGCCACCGCTGTCTTCTGTATCCCTCCGTGGTCTCAACACCACACACCCTGCTTCTTTTCCTCTTTTGTTTTTGAGACACGGTCTCTCTCTATAGCCCAGAGCAGTTTCACACTCGGGTTCCTCCAGCCTCAGCCTCTGGAGTATTAGGATAGCATGCTTTGGGTTGCTTTCCATCCTTTCTCTCTGTAACCTTGGGGTTCCCCAATTTCTTCCCAGTACGTCATTTGTGCTTCTGGAAACTCACCGGTGACCTAAATTCTTCGAGGCGGTGGTGTAAGATCAGAGGCTTGGCAGTGTGTAGAGAACATGCCTGATCCCACATGACTGTGTCCAGGGCTCCAGCCTGGGCTGGTGCTGAGCTGATAGTGTGGGCGCTCTTCCCTGGGAGGGTGGGAACTTCCTCACGTGGAGCTGAAGGATCAGAGAGAGCTCTGTCACCTCAGCCTGCTCTTGGCTCACTTGATGGCCTGCCGTCTCTACTGCTTTCACCCTCTGGGGTTTCTTGACATGTTCAGGAAACTCACCCACTAAGAAGCTGGCTCATTGAAAATAGATTTTTTTTTTCAAAGGTGTCTTGGTTTTACTCATGGTGGTTTCTGTCATGGAAATTTTTTTGTCTTGGTTTAGTCAACCTGATCAACTTTTTTGCTTGTGGTGGTTTACAGCACACTCAGACAGCCCTGAGAGCTGGCTGTTTGTCGCCTTGGGTACATGTGTGTATGGGAGCAAGTGTGTGTGGAGGTCAGAGAACCCGGGGGTGTCACACCTTCCTCAGGCACTTTTTACTTTTTGTTTGTGATAAGGTCTCTTGTCGAGCTGGAACTCTGCTGATAGTCTAAGCTCACTGGTCATTGAGTTTCCACTTGTCTGCTTAACATCTTCTCGCCACTGTGTTACAAGAAATGTCTCTGCACCAGCCTTCTACATGAGTTGTAGCACCAGACTCAGGCTGTCATGCTTACAAGATAAGAACTTTACCAACAGAATAAACTCAGGCCCTGAGAATCGATTATTTTATTTCAGTACCAGATATGGATCCTGGGGACTAATATCACTAGCCCCTCACTGGGGGATTCTAGGCAGGGGCTCTACCACTGAGCCACACCCCAGCCCCTCACTGGGGGATTCTAGGCAGGGGCTCTACCACTGAGCCACACCCCAGCCCCTCACTGGGGGATTCTAGGCAGGAGCTCTAACACTGAGCCACACCCCAACCCCTCACTGGGGGATTCTAGGCCTAGGCAGGGGCTCTACTGCTGAGCTCCATCTCCAACCCCTGAGGGTTGTTTGTGATTTTTAGTTTAATAAACAGCAAGCACTTTTACCTACTGAGCCATCTTACAGGCCCATGAGTTGCTTTCAAAAAACGTTATTACAGGCCGGGCAATGGTGGCGCACGCCTTTAATCCCAGCACTTGGGAGACAGAAGCAGGCGGATCTCTGTGAGTTTGAGACCAGCCTGGTCTACAGAGCTAGTTCCAGGACAGGCTCCAAAGCCACAGAGAAGCCCTGTCTCGAAAAACCAAAAAATAAAAATGAAAGATAAAAAAACGTTATTACAATTACTTATTTGTGTGTGCCTATGCATATATGTGGGGGTGCACACATGCCATGGCCTGTGTGGAGGCCAGAGTATAATATCCAGCAGTTGGTTCTCTCTAAATATAGTTCCCAAGGATCAAACTCTGGTTATTAGACTCGGTGAAACTGAGCCATATCTCCGGCCCCTAAATTTAGTTTATTCTATTACTGTGTGCATAACTCTGTGTATGACGTGTGAATAAGTGTGGGCACACATGTGCTCTGGTGTGACCGTGGCAATCGGAGGACAACCTTCGGGACTCACTTCGCTTCTTCTGCCGTGGGTCCCAGGGGTCAGACTTAGGTTGTCTAGTTTGTGTGGAAGACACTTTAGTGTGCTGAGCCACTGCCCCTCAGGGATCTTTCTTTCGGGTATTCCTTCTATTTGCTCATTGGCAGCCCATGTCCCTGGGACAGCAGGTTTCCAGAAGGAATGGGAATCCCGAGGACTGGCTATGCTCTTTGCATCTTAGGTCAGATGACCCTGCAGGGGCCTAAAGGAGAGCAGTCACCCAGCAGCCACCGCTGTCCCTGGACCCAGGGCTCCCTGGTTCTGACCCTGCCCCCTCCCTCTCTTGCAGTTCATGGCATCTCATGGGAACGAGGCCGCCAGAGCCACATTCGAGTCCAAAGTACCACCCTTCTACTATCGGCCCACGCTCTCCGACTGCCAGTGAGTACAGAAAGGGCTCTGTCAGGGCGCTGGTAAACATCGCCCAGCCTGGATCCGGGTGGCACGGGGCGGGCCTGTGGGGCACTCAGCAGGGGCTGGAACTTTGAGTTTGGGGGAAAGATTACAGCACGGGTCCCCAGAAGCCCATCAAAAAGGTCGCTGGCTATCTCTACTGCCTGGCCTCTATCCTTCTATGTATCCGTTTGTGTATCCATCCACAGATGCATGTATCTATGTATGTATGTATGTATTTGTTTGCTTTTTTATGGAAGGGTCTTGGTCTGTATGCAGCCCAGGCTGACCTGAAAGTACTCACTCTCCTGCCTCGGCCTCCTGAGTACTAAGAATAGGCATGACCAACCATCATGATTTTGTTGCTTGTTGTATCTGGGTGGACCCATATGCAGTGGAGACCTCTCTCCCCAGGATCTTAAGTGGGTCTTGGATGTTCCGAGTGGCCTGGGTGTAAGAAACTGCCTGATGGGACCAGCCACCTGGTATCAAGAAACTGCAGAAAGAGGGACAAGGGGACTAGTTACCTACTTTCTCACTGCCTCAGTTTCCCCATCTTCCAAGCTAGGGATAATGAGGTAGTGACAACCACGGGCTTCCTTCTCCCCTCTCCCTCCCCTGGGTTCCCAGCCCCAGCTCTCTATGTCAGCCCCCTTCTGGCATGTGCGAGGGGTGGGGTGGGGCAGAGCTGATCCCTCTTGGCCCTTGCCTGAGGTGCGCTTCCATGGAATCCCCTTCCAGTCTGCCTGGCACTGCCCAGCTCCCAGGACTTGGCCTGTGTAGCATCACTCAGTTCCCTTGAGTTGGGGTCCTTTTAGATTCTCTACTGAATTTCCTAGTAGTCTCAGGGTTCCCTTGGTGCGGGGCAGGCCATCCCACCATGTCCGTCTTCTGGGTGCCTGGCACAGACAGCTGCCTCTGAGGTCTCAGGAGGTCAGGCAGAATGGCTGAGTCTAGCAACAGGGGCTGCTCTGCCCATTCAGCCTGGGTGTCGACCGCCACACTGGCCAACTCTCCCCTTTCAGCTTCCGGACAGCCTCTGGGCCTAGCCCTCCTTGCTTGCCTTTCCCCAGCAGGGCCCATAGCTCACTGTCTTCTCTAAGCAGAACGGGACCAAGGTCAGTCGTGCCCCTGCTCTGTTGACACGGGTGCTGCCCTGGAGACCCAACTGTGGACACGCGGCGTTCACTCCACCCTCCACTCCATTCCAACCCTGAGGAGAGGCTCTGTGGCCCGGAGGGGTTGAGAGAACTCCCAGGGGGACACAGGGACAGGGATCCACGCTGGAAATCCCCACTCCGTGGGCAGGCAGAGGCCACCCTGACTTGGGTCAGAGAGAGGCCAGTCTTGAGCAGCTGCATGACTATGTAAGATGCTCGCCCTTCTGGAACTCTCCAGGCAGCTTTCCCTTTCTTGGAAACAGGGTTAAGACCTGACCTGACCCCATTCTTGAGTACAGCAACCCCTCCACACTCTCCCTCTGCACCCTGCCTCTGCCTTTCATTCCCAGGCCCAGTGTGGTTTAGCTCTGGCTCCACCTGGGCCCCTCCCAGGTTCATGTTTGCTCAGCATTTTTCTTGGATTGACTCACTTTGTAAACCCAAGGTCCTGGGGTGATCAGGACGCCCCAGCAGAGAAGCCTCCAAACACCTATGGAACAGAACAGAATAGAAGAGGGGGCCGCTGCTCCCCAGTGAGGTTCCCAGGGTCACCTCTGCCACCCTGACTTAGGGTTACAGCAGTCTGCCCCCTCCCCACCATCGGCCTCTGGGAATGATGGCTGTGCCCCAATCATCAGCGTTGCTTTGTTAGGTTTTGCCAGGCCAGTGAGAGGGGAGGGGAATCTCCTGGACTCTGCAGGAAGTGAGGGAGGAAGGTGAGGAGGAGGAGGGGAGGGAAAAGGAGAAAGGGAGGGCAGGAGGGTCAGGACTGTGAGGAGGGGAGGAGGGAGAAGAAGAAAGGAAAGAGAAGAGGAGGATGAAGCAGGAGGGTGAGGAAAGGAGGAGGAGAGAGAGGAAAGAGAGAAAGAGGAGAGGGCAGAAGTGTAGGAGAGGGGGCTGGAGAGATGACTTAGTGGTTAAGAGCATTGCCTGCTCCTCTGGAGGTCCTGAGTTCAATTCCCAGCAACCACATGGTGGCTCACAACCATCTGTAGGGAGGTCTGGCACCCTCTTCTGGCCTTCAGGCATACACACAGACAGAATATTGTACACATAATAAATAAACAAACAAACAAACAAATAAATAAATATAAAAGCAAAAAAATAAAAAAAGAAGTGTAGGAGAGGGACAAAGGGGGAGGAAAGGAAAGAGGGGGAAGGAAGAGGAAGGACTCTGAGTCGAGAGGGGAAAGTAAGGAGGGGAGAAAGAGGAGGAAGGAAGAGGAGAAGGAGGCAGGATTGTGAGAAGAAGCGGGAGAGAGGGAGGAGGAGGGAAGAGAAAAAGGCAGGAGAAAGAAGACGGGAGAAGAGGGGGAGGAGGGAAGGTCACTTGGCGGCCTGCCCTGGGTCCAGTTTGGGACTATTATGGGGAAGAGAAGTTGGGTGTGTCAGGTGGCAGGCAGCCGTGTTTGTGCATTTATGGACCATCAGAAAACTCATCACTGGCAGGTGCCATGAGAGAGAAGGCAGAGCCCTGCTGCCCTCCTTACCCCATGCCTTCACCCCTACATAGGGCTGCCCGTGGTGAGTGGGGACCCCAGACCTCACCTACAGGGATCTGCCCCAACCTGCCAGGTTCTCAGTACAAGTCAGGAAGCCCACGCTGTCACCAGCTATTCTGAGGCATGGCTTTTTGTCACCGACTGCTCTGTGGTCAGGGTCATTTGCATTTCTGCCGCCATCACTTCCTCGTCTACTGGTAATGGTCCACACTGGTATAAGAAGGACACGGGGCGCGTGTTTCTCCATATTGCATAAATGCACCAGGCCCTTCCCACTGACTAGGTCTCTTGGGTCTGGATGCCACTTGCCCAAGGTGACATATGAGTCCATGTACATGTGGGTGCTGTGACTAGAGACCATGTATGAACCGCTGTCGAGTGTGAAACGTGTCAGTGTGTGATATGTACGATGTGATGGGCAGCTGAGTGCCAGTCTGTGTGGTTTTAGGGTCGTCATGAGCCGAGGGAGGCTGCAAACTGCAGGGCTCACACAGCGATGGAGTTGGAGACATTGAACCACAGGTTGTTGTTGAGGACAGTGTGGGACAGAGTTGGGACGCTGAGCAATGGGAAGCTGAGTTGGAGATAGAGGCCCATGCCGACTATAGAGGCTTGGTTTGAGGCAGTGCCATGTGCTGGCATGGCCTGGTGCAAGAAGGAAGCCCTGGGCTCTAGCATTAAGGCCTGTCAGAGCAGACCTTGGGCAGCCAGGGTGTCCCAGCCACAGCTCGGTCTGCCTCCTCCCAGTTCAGGAGGACACATCGCAGTAGTGGTGGCCTGTAGACCTTTGTGGCTTTGGGGTTAGAGCTTCATGCATTGCTGGAGGGATGTAGGTCTCCAGCTGTGTGGTCTTCTGGTGGGAGTTTCAAAGGAAGGGCCCTTCCCAGAGCCAGCCCGAGGAAGGCCTGGGGAGGCTGCTCTGTGGTTCCCAACTGTGTCCTGATAAGCTAGGTGCGAGGTGCGTGTGTGCCCAGGGCGACCCCCCCCCCCCGCCTTCCTTCCTGATGCTCTGAGCCAGGAGCTTAGTCAGAGGTCCCCATAAGATGTGTTGTCCCTGGAGACAAGCTGGCTGACCTCTCCCTGTGCTCTTGAGCCCTGATCTCGGTGTCACTAGGCACATTCCTGTCCTCAGACCCCGCTTTCTGTGTGTGGGTTGAGGTGGAGCCACACACTGGGGAAACCCAGTGGCCACAGTGAAGTCCTAGGGTCCCCCAGTAGTGCTCCCCAGCGTACAGACAGTGTTCTGCTGCAGTTCCTCAAGCACCCAAACTGGAACCATGGAAGGGAGAGGCGTGGGATCCAGGGATGCTGCTGTGGCTGAGGACTTGTCTAGCAAATACGAGGAGCCAGATCCAATGCTGAGCACTCTGAAAATGAAGAATGATCCGTTCTCCCGGCTCCTTCAGCCACAAGCGTGAGGTCAAGGGCAGCTCCTCCATAGCGGCCATGGTCGAGGTCCTACATCTGAGCTCTCACGCCCCCTCTGCGGGTGTCTGAGTCACTGATTGAACTGCACTGGGACCAAGGCCACAGGATGGCCTCACTTGGACGTGATGGATTTTTGGATAATCTGTCTCTAAGTGAGGCTGATTCAGTGGTCCTGGGAGGTCAGGACCATAGCATAAGACCTAGGGCTTGGTGGTAATTCAACCAAAGCAGCCTCAAAAATCACACAGGTTGGTCGGCCTGTGATGGAGAGAGGTGAAGTTATTAGCTTAGCATGCTCTTGCTGTGTTCCCAAACTAAAAAAAGAAAATGGGGAGCCATCTAGGTAGGTTATTAAAAAAAGCAAGAGTACCCAGGTATTGCATGTGTGTGCATGTCATATGTGCATGTGTGTGCATAAATGCATGTGTGCATATGTGCGCGTGTGTGTATGTTATTGACAGTGCAACACAGAGCCTCATACATGCTAGGTAGACAGACTCAATCACACCTTCTGTTACTTACTGGCAAATCCCAGGCAAGTATTCATCACTAGGGCAGATTCCAAGTTCCTCATTGGGGGATTCTAGGCAGGGGCTCTACCACTGAGCCACACCCCAGCCCCTCACTGGGGGATTCTAGGCTGGGGCTCTAGAGGAGGGTTCTAAACAAGTGCCATTCCTAGTGTGTGCTCTACTTTCTGGTTGTGGCTTTGACAATACAACCCCCTTCAAGAAGGGTTAGTCTGGAATGGGACAAACAATGGTGAAACAGCTCAAAGAGATGCCAAGTCTCATATTGGTCATCACACTCAGGGGTCAAGTTCAGGGCCTGGGCTGGATCTATCCTAGGGATGTGAGACTTCAAGGGATGCTAAAGCGGCTGATAGTCTCAGGGAAGGGCCATGAGAGGAGACATGCCCTAGGCTCGCGCGCTCTCTCTCTTCTTTCTCTCTCTCTTCTATCTCTCTCTCTCTCTCTCTCTCTCTCTCTCTCTCTCTCTCTCTCTCTCTCTCTTCTTTTTTCTTTCTTTTTTTGTTTTTGTTTTTTGAGACAGGGTTTCTCTATATAACAGCTCTGGCTGTCCTGGAACTCACTCTGTAGACCAGGCTGGCCTAGAACTCACAGAGATCTGCCCACCTCTGCCTCCAGAGTGCTGGGATTAAAGGTGAGTGTCCCACCACCACCACCGGCTGGTTACTTTGTTTATTGCTGTGACAGAACATTACCAAGGCAACTTATAAAAGACTTTCACTGGACTTACAGTTCCAGGAGGTTAGAGTTCTTAGGCAGAGTGGATATGCTGAAACAGCAACCGAGAGCTCACATCTTGATGCACAAGCAGTTCTACCAATTGGGGACCAACCACTCAAACGTATGAGCCTATTGGGGGCCGTTCTCATTCAAACCACCACATTCCAGTCCCTCATCCCCGGAGGCTCACAGCCATGTCATACTGCAAAATGTATTCAGTCCAGCTTCAAATTCCCCATAGCCTTTTGCAGTCTCAGCCGCATTTCAAAGTTCAAAGTTCAACGTCTCCTCTGAGACTCAGAACACTCTCTTAACTATAGCCCTCGATCAATCAAAACAAAGAACCCACTTGGAACCATACAACAGCACAGAATCTACATTTCTGTTCCAAAAGGGAGGAATAGGGACAAAGTGAGGAAATAATGACCCAAAGCAAGTCCAAAACCCAGCAGAGTGAACTCCAAATCTTGTACTCCATGCCTGATGTCAAGGCCTTGGTTTGGGGTCCCTTGTTATGGTGGTCACAGGACCTTTGTCCCACTCAGAAACCCAGTCCCAAGTTGCAGTGACAGCTGAAAGTCTCAGGGGTCCCCCAGGCTCAGCTCTGAGCCTCCCACTGACTTCAAGGCTGACCGCCTAGATGAACTCAGAGGATCCCAGCGTGTACTCTAAGTAACCGCTCCCAACAGAAGGCCCTGCTCTCAGCCACAGGCCCACTCTCTACCTGGGCCACACCCAGCTCCTTGCTTGCCAGTGATGGCAGTTATCCTGTTTATCAGTGCTTCAGGGGCAGACAAGGGATGTCGTAACCCTGGGGATGAAGCTCAGTCTCCCTCATCCCTTAGCTTCTCCAAAGACCTCAGTCGTGTCTACTGTTCAGGAGATTGTATCTGTGTGTGTGTGTGTGTGTGCGCGCGCGCGTGTGCCCACATGTGCACGCACGCATGTGTATACAGGTATATAGAAGCCAGAGGGCAACCTTGGTTGTCATTCC
This sequence comes from Alexandromys fortis, assembly GCF_014885135.2. NCBI lineage: Eukaryota > Metazoa > Chordata > Mammalia > Rodentia > Cricetidae > Alexandromys > Alexandromys fortis. Next base: position 3,684,612 of record NW_026068021.1, read on the forward strand.
TCAGGTACTGTCTGCTTTTTTTTTCTTGAAACAGGGTCTCTTGCTGGTCTAGAATCAACTCCACTAGGTTGATTGGCCAGGGAGCCACGGGCATCTCCCTGTCATCTACCCCCTTGTGCTGAGATGACAGGCATGCACCTAGCTTTTTAATGTAGCTTCTGGGGCTTGAACTCATGTCAGAAGGCAAGTCCATTACCTACTGAGCCATCTCCCCAGCCTTGCCTCCATGCTTCTGAGAGCTACTGTCCTTGATTGACTCGGAGGCCTGACCAGCAAGGCTAGTCCACCCAGGAAGGCCAAGATAGTGCGGCCAAAAGCTTGGGGACTCACATTTACGAAACCAGATAATAGAGAGACACTGTGAGGGCCTGGGGCTGAAGGAATTATGTCAGAGTCGCCGCACTTGAGTCCTCTGTGAGGGGATGTCCAGCGGAGCTTGACAGTGGGAAGTCCCACACAGGAGCAATGGCGAGGGACGGTAGAGATGTGGTCAAACCAGAGTGGGGTCACATGGTATCCCAGTTTCATTTCTGCTGCTGTGATAAAAATACCCTGACAGAAAGCAACTATGGGAGAAAGGGGTTTGTTTGGTGTGGCAGCTAGTTTTTTATGTCAGTCCCTGAGGAGGGAACCTCAATTGAGGAAATACCTCCACGAGATTGGACTGTAGGCAAGCCCAGTCTTAGTGATGGATGGGGGGAGCCCCCCCCCGCACATTGGAAGTGAGGCCACCCCTGAGCTGGTGGTCCTGGGTTCTATGAGAAAGCAGGCTGAGCGAGCCAAGAGGACTAAGCCAGAAAGCAACACTCCTTTGCGGCCTCTGCGTCAGCTCCTGCCTCTGGGTTCCTGACCTGCGTGAGTCCCTGTCCTGACTTCCACTGATGATGAACAAGAGTGTGGAAGCCTAAGCCGAATAAACCAAATAAACCTTTCCTCCCCAAGTTGCTTTTGCTTGTGACGCATCATTACAGCAAGAGCAACCCTAAGACACCTGGCTTACGGTTCCAGGTTCCAGGCTGCCAAAACACAGAAGCCACAATAACAAGAACTTGAAGCAGCTAGTCACGTCATAGCCACAGTCAAGAGCAGACAGAAATGGACGCATGCGTGCTCGCTTATTCTCAGCTTGATTGTTCCTGTCTTGCACAGCTGAGGACCAGCTGCCTAGGGAATGGTGTCACCCAAAGGGGGCTAGATGTTTAAGCATCAACTAGCCATCAAGACAGCCCCTTACAAACACTCTAACAGGCCAGCCTGATCTAAACAATGCCCGAATGAAGATTTTTCTCAGGTGGTTCTAGGTGTGTTGTGGTAGCAGTAGGTTAATACTAATCGTCATACAGGGTCACCAGCAGGACCAAGTGAGGGGCTGTGGGCTGTTTCAAGTGAACAGAGCTCAGGTTCCCTACCTTCCAGCTTAGCTGTTTGGGTGGTCATGAGTCAGGATCTGGGGAAACCGGAGGGGCCAGGATGACAGGGACCCCTGAGAGGGTAGAATGGAGATCATCCCATGTGAGCAGTTGAATCTGAGAAGGACGGCCAGCTCCGGCTTCAGAAAGTTGGTTATCAGGGGGTAGCCAGGATCGTGGTGGCTCTCTGCAGAGCACTTGAGGTCCAGGAGGCCATCTGAGTCCCCTCTTTTTTTGTAGACTCCTACGTGAGCAGTGGATCCGTGCCAAGTACGAGAGGCAAGAGTTCCTTCATGTGGAGAAGCAGGAACCATATTCTGCAGGTGAGCTATGCGCTTCCCAGTGTCTCTAGCTGGTTCAGTGTTTCAAACTTGTGGAGGTTCCCAGCTTAGACTATCTTCTCCCCTTTCAGGGGCCTCAGGAGGGGTCTGAGTTTATGTGGGGAGCCAAAAAGGACTACAGTGGGCCAGCATCCACACTGGTGGGGGAGATAGCCGCATCAGTGGCCACTGCCTCCCCTGGGCCTGCAAGGTGCTGTTGGTTCCAATGGGTTCTGCAGTTTTGAAGAGAGGGTCCCCTGAGAGTTCAGTTTTACTGTCAGTCACTCTGTTGCTGGGTTTCTGAACAGTACTATCTCCTATTTATTAAATATGTTCATTTAACATCTCGCATGCTCCCATGGGACCCCCGGCCTAGGTTGGCTGGGCATCTTGATGCTTGTGTATTTGGTATGTGGTGGGCATTGGTCTTGGGGTCTGGGCCATGGTTCCCTGGACAGCTTTACAAGTCTGAAGTGGTCCCCATTGCTCTACGCAGGAGGACTTTCTAAAGTTTATCTCCAGGTCCTCCTCCTGGCCTTTCCCTGGATGTCTGGGCCCTGGATTTCTGACGCGAGCTGTTCTTGCAGCTCCACCCTAGCACAGGGCCAGCACAGCCGCTTTATTTTCTGTGGCTCTCAGTGTGGGGCAGGCTGAGAAGAACCCTTTATTTGGTGATTCCCACTGCCCCTGATGTGCCCCCCACTGCGTGTGTGGACCCCATTGGCATGTGGGGCCTCATGTTTTGGGGTCTGTATTATTCAGGGTTCTCTAGGGGAATCGATAGAATGAATCTACCCCTCTCTATAAAGGGTATTGATTAGAGTTGCTTACAGGCTGTGGTCTGGCTAGTCCCAACAATGACTGTGGATCTCTGTGAGTTGGAGGCCAGCCTGGTCTACAGAGCAAGTGCCAGGATAGACAGGGCTAATACACAGGGAAACCCTGTCTTGAAACAACAAACAAACAATCCAGTAGTTGTGAGCAACTACTGTCCATGAGGCTGGGTGTCTCAGCTGGTCTCTGGTATACACGAGAATTCTGAAGAAGAAGGTTCTAATGCCGGTCAAGGGATGGACGTGCACAGAAGAGGGAGGGCAACAAGCAGTCAGAGAGCAGGCTTCCTTCTCCCATGCCCTCTATATAGGCTGCCAATAGGAGGTGTGGCCCAGATTTCAGGTGGGTCTTTCTAAAGATCTAGATTTAGGGTGGATCTTCTGACCTTGAACGAGCCGATCAAGAAACATCCCTCACTGGTGTGTACTGAGCCTTTTGGGATTTGGTTAATTCCAGGTGTAGTCAAGTTGACCACCAAGAACAGCCATCACGGGGACCTTGGATGCAAGCATGCTTGCAGGACCTGTGTCCACCTGGTGTACAGGGACTGTGCCCCGAAACAGTTGAGCAACAAGCTGCCCTGTGTCGCAATAGTTCCATCTCTCCAGTGTCCACCACAGAGGAATGAGCTGGGGACAGCAAGCAGAGCCCCAAGCGTGACCCCTGTGTAGCCATCAGGCCGAGGTGCCCTGATGGCTGTCATCTACAACAGGAGAAATGTTACAGCCCCATCTAGGAGAGCAGTGTCAATCATGGAAGAGGGGCAGGACACTGTCATGTGGCAAGTCTGAGGGGTTTGACAGTTCCGTGACAAAAGCTCCCTTTTGGGGTTAGCAGAGAATTCTAGAACTAGATAAAGGTGTGGCTCCCACGTCATGATGGTATTAGAGAAGGGAGTGATGTCTGCCACTGTTGGAGAGAAGGCAGAGGGGCTTTCTTGTGTATTATGCAGGGGCCTGTGTACCTGCTGGCTCAGGCCATCCTCACACCTGTCGCGAAAGTTGCTCAGCCATCTCTCCAAGGCTCTGTGTGCTTCCGTCCTCTTGCGTCCTCTGGAGCAAGGCAGTTGTGAGCAGGGCTAGGTGGGAGCATTCCTCTCCCCTCTCCACACTGGTCCACCCAAAGGCCAGTTGCCCCTTCCCTTGCCCCAGGGGGCAGAGCTTGGCCTGCCAGCAGTGAGGCCAAGAGGAACACTGTGTGCAACAGTAGGAGTCTTCCCCACCGTCAGCACGGAGTGCGGGACCTGTCTCCCCTCTCCTGCCTCACTCCCAACAGAGCCATCTGTTCCAGACACTACAGCCTTCCTCACCTAGTGACACTGCATGCTCTGTGAGGGGACAAGAGCTAGCGAGACTCGGAGCCCTGGCTCATGAGCCCCTTTTCAGCACAAACACCTTAGATGTTTGTTTGTTTGTTTGTTTGTTTGTTTGTTTGGAGACAGCGTCTCACTGTGTAGCCTTGGCTGATCTGAAACCCAGAGATCTCTGCCTGCTTCTGCCTCCCGAATGCTGGGGATTAAAGGTGTGGGCCATCACTGGTCTCATTATGTGTTTGGCTGTCATTATAACTGGGGAGATGGGGTGTCCCATCTGGGCCTGGGCTGGGCCTGGCAGAATCCAGATCTGGAGTCTAGAAGTGGAGGGCATGCCGGCCACAGAACCAAGGCAGGCTAGAGGACTGGCAAGCGTTCTGCAGGTGTTTGGGTCTTCGTGCCAAGTTCTTAAGGTCAGTGAGGGCCTGGGAATCTCCAGGGCATACACAGGGCTCAGGAGATGTGAGTGACATCATGGTATTCAGGGTTTCCCCAGGCCAAGGTCCACTTGGAATCCCACTAGCACCGGAAGTGGAGAAGCACTCGGGAGGACTGAGGAGGAGGATCCTGAGTTCAGGGCCGGCCTGGGCTTCTGTGAGACTGTCTCCTAAAAAAAAAGGCAAGGTTGGGGGTTGGGAGAGATGGCTTAGTCAAAAATGTGTTTCCCTTGCAAGTACAAGGACAAGTTCAATCTCCAAAACTCACATTAAAAAAAAAAAAAAGTAGGCCCAGCTAGGCAGTGGTGGCACACGCCTTTAATCCCAGCACTCGAGAAGCAGAGACTGGCAGATCTCTATGAGTTCGAAGCCAGCTTGGTCTACAGAGCGAGTTTCAGGACAGCTAGAGCTACACAGAGAAACCCTTGTCTTGAAACAAGAAAGTCAGGCCCTGTTAAGTGGTTAAGAGCACTGACTGCTCTTCCAGAGGACTGGAGTTCAGTTCCCAGCACCGTATTGAGTGGCTGACAGCTGACTGTAACTCCAGCTCCAGGGGATCCAACATTCTCTTCTGGACTCTACAGGCACCTGTATGCACGTAGTAGTGTGTGTGTGTGTGTGTGTGTGTGTGTGTGTGTGTGTGTTAAAGCAGGCTCTTAGAATCCCAGTTCTGGGATAGCAGAGACAGGAGGATTCCTGGGTCTTACTGTCCAGTCAGCATAAACTGCTCAGTGAGCTTGAGGCCAATGAGAGGCCCCATCAAAAAATAAAACAGAGGGGGCTGGAGAGATGACTCAGAGGTTAAGAACATTGCCTGCTCTTTCAAAGGTCCTGAGTTCAATTCCCAGCAACCACATGGTGGCTCACAACCATCTGTAATGAGGTCTGGTGCCCTCTTCTGGCCTGCAGGCATACATACAGACAGAATATTGTATAATTAATAAATAAACAATTTTAAAAAAATAAAATAAAAATAAAACAGAGTCAGGCACAGTGGCACATGCCCATAATCCCAGCACAGCACATAGGAGACAGAGGCAGGAGGGTCTTTGTGAGTTCAAGGCCAGCCTGGTCTACATATTGAGTTCCGGGCCAGCCAGAACTGTACATAGTACACAGAGCTGTAAACAGTAAAACCTCTTTCTCAAAATAAACAAATAAGGCGGCAGGATTGGAGAGATGTCTCGGTGAATAATGGTACTTGCTACCAAGCCTAGAGACCCGAGCTTGATTCTGGACCCACGTGAAGGAGGCAGAGAACCCACTCCCATAGTTGTCCCCTGACCTCCGCATATGTGCCACGGCACATGTACACCCCACACCCCATATTTCCCTCATCATGTGCACACACGAAATACATGTTAAAAATTAAGGTGGAACATAATTAAAGGAGACACCTGAGGTTGTCCTCTGGCCTTTCTATGTGTAGCACACACGTGTGCAAGCACCTGCACATACCAACACACACCAAATAAGAAAAGCAAGCCTTAGGGCATGGGGAGCAGCGGAGCATATGCTTGAGCCGCACCCCTACCCTTGCAGCACCCAGCAGAGTAGGGAGTGGCCTCCCAGAGGTCCTCAGGTCACCCTTTAGTGGGCTCTGTAGACACAGTTACGCATGGCTGTCCAATATACTAGGCCTGGCCAGGCAGTATGGCCTTTGAGACCAGGCTGCAGTTAGGCCACTGTGTGTACCCCTCATCTCAGCTGCCCAGCTGAGGCGGATGGAGTAGGGTTTCCTCAACTGCTCTGGACCAGGGAGTAGAGGGATGGGTTGCTCCGGATGAGTCTGTCACCGTGGCCAGCAGGGAGGCAGGATTCAGCAGTAAGCCTGACTATGGAACAGGAATGGACCAGACTATAGGGCAGAGGAAACCAGGGAAAGATGTCTGCGCTTCCTTTATCGGGGGTTCTAGGTCTACAGCTTCCTCGGGCTCTGAGCTAAAATGCTGGCGAGCCAGCACTACCATCAAGGGAGGGGCAGGAGGTGTGGCATTGGGATGCTGCTGTGCTTCCTCCTGGGATCCACTGCCTGGAACAGGACTCTGACGTCTAATGCGGTCTGTAACTCCTTAAAGGAGAAATAAGGCAGTGGGCAGCCTCCCCCACTTGCGTTTCTCCATTCTCTGTCCTGCCCCCCACCCCGCACTCCCTGTAGGGCTCATATGTAGGACCTCCAGGAGACAGGATCCCACATGCTCAAGGGCCCCACATTTGTTCACTTTTTTGTAAGGAGGGTTCTAGGTTTTAGGGTCTCTATGTAATTCAGACTAGCCCACACTGGTCTCTGACCCACTATCCTTTTGGCTCAGCATCCCAAGAGCTGGGATTACAGGCACATTCCACCCTCCAGGCCTCTCTGCTTTCTTTAAAGAGTTTTGCACTGTGGGCTGCTATTCTTCCTGCCCCACCATACCCCAAGACCTAAGGGGGCAGAAGTTGGAGTATGTGGGACACAGTCAGGATGCACTCTGCCTGTACCCACCCTCATATCACAGGTCACCTCAAGGCTGCGTACAGAAGAGCCAGGCTCCAGGCCACGGTCTCCACACTCAAGGACCTGGCAGGTGTGAGAAGGCCACTGGGAGCCTCTTGGGACCCAGAGGACTGGAGCTGCTCTGTGCTCAGGTTCACAAAGGCCGTCATCACATCCTCTTTGCTCCCACAGTGCCCTCTGCCTCTTAGCACCAATGCGTGTGCCCCTCATGGCTTTCCATAGGGCAATGGGACCTCAGGGTACCTTTGTCCAGCCTTATTTCCTCTTTCCTTTCTTTTTCCTCTCCCTCTTTCCTTTCAAGATTAGGGCTGGAACCCAAGAATGCTAGTAAATCTTCCACCACTGAGCCACACCCCAGCCCCTCACTAGGGGATTCTAGGCAGGGGCTCTACCACTGAGCCACACCCCAGCCCCTCACTGGGGATTCTAGGCAGGGGCTCTACCACTGAGCCACACCCCAGCCCCTCACTGGGGGATTCTAGACAAGGTATTTTATCCCTTTCTGATACCAGTCCCCAGTATGTCTGCTCCTTCTCTAACCACACAGTACTTTCTCACTCAGGGCAAGGACACTCCCCACTGCCTATCCTTGGGAAATGCAGAAGTCCCCTCAGATGAAGAAAGGGGAAATGTGAGGCCTCAAAAGAGGTGAGGCCTGGGACTCTTGAGAGGAGTGGCCCCATGCCTGCCCAGAATGAACCGGAAGTGTGGATTCCAAGGGGCTACCTCCTAGGTGCCTGTGAGCATGCACAGACAAGGAGGCCTGAATGGTCCCTGGGGACTGAGAGGCGTCAGAGCCAATGGATGCGGCAGCCAGCTGAGGTCAGGGGCCTCCTGTCACCTGCTCAGGGCCTCATCGGGAGCCATTGATGGAAGAGACTGTGTCTGTTTTTCCATAGGGTCTCGCAGCAAGCCGAGATAACTCAAGAGTTAGCGTGCTGGGGCTGAGAGAGATGAAGGACGGGGTGGTGACATTCAAACTAGAGACCAAGGAATACCCTGAACTGTGGGTCAAGACTGACATTGAGCAAGGACATTGGCCACAGCTTCCTCCCCAAAGGCCAAGGAGCCACGGGCCCATCATTAGGAACGTTCGACCCACCCACCCCCAGACTGAGGGACATGGAAGCAGAAGGCCAAAGGGTCATCTGTGTGAAGTCTCCGTCGGGGAGACACCTTATCAGACCCGCCCCAGCCAGCACAGCCCTCATTGCGCAACACCAGGCCTATTCCAGACACTCCCACCCCAGGGCTGAGACCCTGTCCCTGCTTAGCGACCCTGCTTTGCTGCCTCTTTACGCTAGCAGCCTCCACCGTCTGCTCCTCTCTCCTCCTTGCTGTTCACCAGCTTGGCCGTGATGAGTGGCCTTCTGTGCCAGACTTCTTTCTCAGAGCGCAGTGCTCAGCCACAGTAGCTTACACTATTTTTGCAGATTTTGTGCAGTCTAAAGAAGTTTTGCAGAAGCACTGTTCTGGCGACCTTGGAGTCCTGGATGGCAGAGTTTCTGTCACTGAGGTGTCCCCTGCCATCATCTGTCTCTTGTGCAGGCCTGGTATGAGAGCCCTGAGAACCAATATCTGTTCCAGAATGACATTCTTGGGTTGATGGGGCCACCTGGATAACTGGCTGTCTGAGCAGAGCTCCCCTGGAACTGGGCTTGGGAGAGGTCCTCAGGCAGTGTCACCCGGGGCCAGAAAAAGAGGGGGCGACCCCCAGAGTTCCAGACCAGTGGCTCACTTACTGCCCACATTGTATCTCCTGTCCTGCCAGTGACAGAGGCTGCTGGGTCAGGACCCCCTTGTCCTGGCATCCTTTCCCATGCCTGGGCTGGCTCTGTGGCTAAGGAAGCAGAGGTGAAGGCGGGCCTCTGTGCGGGTGGCCCGGACCTTGTGATGTGCCTGGGATCCAAGGCTTTGAGGGCTTGTCCTGGGTTAACAGGTGTGCTTATTTCACAGCAGGGGCAAGCATTGCGTGGAACCATGTGACAAGGTCGCATCCCTCAGCCAAGGTCACAGTTCTCTGGGGTGCCTAAACTCTCCTCGGAAATGCGGAAATACGCTGGGGATTTCAGGGTTGTGGGCGTGTCCACCTTTCTCTATACCTGCCCCTCCCCAGCATTGCCCTGGAGGTGACTGGGTGACAGCTGCCCTGGCTTCTGCCCCAGTCTGTCCTGCCTCCAAGCAAGCCTCAATGGCTGCCTTTCACAGGGTAGGGTGGGCGACAGGGCATGCAGACAATGGCCTTTGTTGTCCAGGCCCAGGCCTCCACCTCCCTCCAACAGACATGGCTTCCTGCCTGGGTCCCTCCAGGAGTTGCTCCTTTCCCTCCATAGGATGTCTGGTTGTGCCAGGCAGGGACATTCCATGGCTGCTGCCTTCCTGACCTTTGTCCTAAATGTCCCTGTGCAAATAGGGAGGCAGAGAGGTGAAGCTCTCTGAGTGGCAGAGCTCGGCCTGGCCTCGGTTTCTCCCTGTGTGGTAAAGCCAGTACACTCAGCACAGTGGTGTTTTGGGGGGGATCATTAAATCATGGCATGCGCTGGGCACAGGGCCAGGGTGAAACTCTTACCAGGGTGGCTCGTAAGGTGAGGCGATAGTGGAGCTGGGTAAGGCACCCCTGAACTCAGGTAGCCCCATTTCCTGGCTGTATCTTCCGTGTGGGACAGGCTTGTCCCATGTGTAGGCCTCAATGTTTGGTGCCTGTAGTGTGTGCCCTTGGATCTGTCCAGGTGCTGGGTTCCACATGAGAGGTCACTGGCAAGGTCAGCCAGCCTGCCCAGAGTCCAGGCCTCTTCTGGGTCCCATGTCTCAGCCACTCCGAGTTCGGCAGGCAGGTCTGGTGACCTTGCTGTACCACAAGAACTTGTCTACTTTTCTTTCTTTCTTTCTTTCTTTCTTTCTTTCTTTCTTTCTTTCTTTCTTTCTTCTTTCCTTCCTTCCTTCCTTCCTTTCTTTCTTCCTTCCTTTCTTTTTTTTTTAGATTTATTTATTTTATATACAATGTTTTTCCTGCATGTACACCTCTATGCCAGAAGAGGGCACCAGACCTCATTATAGATGGTTGTGAGCCACCGTGTGGTTGCTGGGAATTGAACTCAGGACCTCTGGAAGAACAGCCAGTGTTCTTCTTAACCTCTGAGCCATCTCTCCAGCCCCCCATCTTGCCTCCTTTAGCTTTACCTCAGTCCTGTCCCTTTAGAAGATGAGGGGACTGAGACCTAGAGAGGGGTGGCAGCCAGGGTCCCCTGCTACCCTGTCTATGAGACCAGATGGTGAGGTCCTTTTTCGGAGTTTCCTGTTGGCTGTTGTGCGACTCTGTGATTAGGGGACAGATTACTTAAGTCCAGGATGGGACACAGCTCAGAACCCCAGTGCCTAGAGTCGCCGGCTGGTGCTGGCTGCACAATGCCCCCTCCTCCCAAGGCTGTGTGTCCTCAGCTGGCTACTGAACGGACAAAGAAGTACCCAGGAGGGAATGTGGGGTGCTTACGTTGAAGGGTTCCTGTGACCAGAACATCAAGGGCATCTTCAAGCCAGAGCATTTTATACTGGGGGGACACGATGGCCTAAAGGGGCCAGTCTCTGAGAGGTGTCACTTTGTCTTGAAGGAGGACCCTGCCTGACCCCATCTCAGGTCAGGGAGCCCAAGTGAGCCAGTGCAGAGGGCTGTGGAAGCCTTCCTGGTGTGACCAATCACATCCAAGTAGACACAGGGGAAAGAATGGGAGCTGTTCCCAGAGCCAAGACAGGAATTAGCAGTCAGGGCTGAGTGGGTGGTGGTCACCTGCTGAGGGGACCCTGGGTTCCTAAAATGGAAAACAAGGCTCCCAGTGAGCAGGCAGAGTGAGGGCAGACATGCCACGGAGGCCCTGCAGGGACCTAAGCTCAGAGGCTTGCAGGCTTTGATCTCAGCTCCTGTCACCCGCAAGGCCCCTCTGTCCTCCTTGGAGTTGGAGTATCCCTGTGAGATGGCAAAGGGCCAGTCATTCAGAGTCTGAGCCTGCACACACAGAAACCTGCTCTGGACCCCTCTTACAGGTGCAGAAGGGACCCAGAGAGCTTTGGGACGGCCCAAGTGTCTAGAGCAGTGGGTAGGAAAAGGCTGAGCCCCGAGAACACACACAGAGTCTGAGCCCCCTGGGTGTGTTTGCCTGCATGTATGTCTATACCATACATGTGTGCAATATCTGTGGAGGCCAGAAGAGGGCGTCAGATATCCATTACTGGAGTTACAGTTCTGCTGGATGTGGTTGCCAGCAGAAGCAAACAGAACCCTGAAGCCCGAAGCTGAGTACGATTGAGCCAGTCTGGGTAAGGTTATGGAGCCTCAGTTTCCCTGGTGGCTCTGTGCCCAGCCTTCCACTGGTAATACCCCAGTGGGATAGGCCAGATGACGTGGATGCCGCTCCCACTCAGGAGCATCCCACGGCATGGAACACCCACCTGGCTCACACCTTAGCCAGCTTCCTGTCACACTCATAGCAAGACCACGTGCTCATCGCCCTGAATCAAGAACAAACGCACAGTTTACATATATGCCACACAATTTGCATACACTTTGCATATTCTGTTTGCAGTGCAGTTCTTGGAGCTTGCGGGTTCTGAAACTGTGTGAATGAGAAGGTGCCGCAGTGGCCTCCCCCGCCCCTGCAGCCCAGTTTGCCCCGACTGAGTGGAGATGCGCGGTGCAGGGTGCCCCAGGGCCTGGCCTCTCTGTCACCTGCCTTGCTGCCTGGAGCTCATCCTGTGGGTGGCAGGGCCGTCTACCTGGCACGCGGGGCACTGTAGTTGCTTAAATGTGTCACAACGGAGGGACATCAGGTTCTTTCCCATTTGTGAGGATCAAGAGTGAAGCCCCCAAACTGAGCAGTGGCGGCAGACGCCTTTAATCTTAAGCCTCGGGAGGCTGAGGAAACTGGATCTCTAGGTTCAAGGCCGGCCTGGTCTACATAGTAAGACCCCCCTCCCCGCCCCCCCCCCCACGCACACAACTTAAAAGCACAAAGAAACCTCCAGCCTGATTGCCGACTGGTCCTGCCACTTATGGCCACAGCCCTGCAGAAGAGCCCAAGACTCTGTATTATCACCCCAGGAAGGTTGGCTTCTTCTGTGACGGGCTTTGTAACGCCAGGGAGTGGTGACTTCCTCCTCATGGGGATGTGCGATCCTGAGCCCCTCTGTGTGTCTGCGTCCTACGCCTTCCTCAGAAGCATTCTCTGGGGAATGTGGCCCAAGTCCCCCAAGCTCTGCAGCTGGCTCCAGCCCTGCAAGCCATAGGTGTCTAATCAAAGCTGCCTGAACTTTCCGGCCTCTGCCTCAGGCCAGCTTGTTCTTTCAGGGAGAATGGACGCTCCTTGTCCTACCTGGCCTCAAGTGTGCCCAGAGGGTAGCCTGATTGGGCTGCTCACCAAGGATCCTGGGCTGGGGAGGTCAGGGGCCATCCAGCCAGGCCAGTGGGGCTGGGCAAAGATTCTCCACCTTTCAGCCCTTAGCTGGCCAGAGTCCCATGGTACCAAGAAGGAAGCAGAGCTCTGAGAAAGGTGTGGACTCTAGCAGGGCCAGACCAGGGATGATATTAGCATCATTCCCAAAACATCCGTGTGTTGCCGTCAGGGCCTGAAATATAGGCCTGGCAGTGGTTTCTCGGGAAAGCTGGGTGGGACCACAAGGGATCCTTTGGTCCTGGACCTGGCCTGGCCTGGAGGACCAACGGCTTTAGGGCACTAAGCCTAATGCCCTGTAAGAGCCCCAAAGGGTCTGCATCAGTCAAACCCAGCAAAGAAACGGTGCCTTCCAGTGTGCTCCTGCCACCTGCTGGCAGTTTTGGGAACAGCATGTTAGAGGCTTGTTCTGACTGGCTCCTTGGTACCGGTACCAGCTATAAAACATGGCTAGAAGGTTCTGGAAGGGGTGGGGGTGAGGAGCTGCTGCACCCAGTCTTGCCACCCCTCAACACCCCACTTCTGGATTACATGCTCAGCTAGTTCAAGCCTAGAGAATCTGGGCGCTAAAGCTGAAGGAAGGCCAAGCTGACTTACTACCCATCTAGGGTAGGTGTTCAATGAGTCAGTTAACAAACATTTTAAGTGGGTCCTGCCTGGCCTAGTGGGATGTGTTGGTGGCCCAGTATCCATTTACAGAAAGAGATTTGCCTGTCGAGGCTATGACAAGGACGAGGCGCAAGGCACATCCTCCACGCCATAGCTTTAGAGAGGCCCTGTCCCTTGAGAAGTTGGGGGAGGGAGCAGGCCCCTTCTGGCACACCCTGAGTCTGATAGTCCCACGGGCGCCAGCTGCCCCCTCCCTGACGCCAGGCTGCTGCCTTTTTATGGCCATATGTCTCCGAGAGCACAGAAAATAGCCCCTTGTGTTTGGTGACAGGGACAGGGCTGCCCAGCAGCAGAGAAAGACATGCTGGGGGGTGGGGGAGGGAGCTTGGTGGCCAGGATCGAGCTGACCTGGCTGTGAGGGTCTGGCGGACTGGAGATGATGGCGTTTCAGAAGCTACCTGGCCACCCTCGAGCACACTGCCAGCAGACGAGATTTTCCAGGACCCTCTTTGCCAAAGAAAGCCACCCTGATACCCAACCAAGAGGGAGCTAGCAAAGCTCGTGGCCCTGTTCTCAGCCCACCCAGGGCGAAATGGCCACCAGGTGTGTGACCGCCTGCAGGGAGGCTTGCAACAGCCAGAGCTTTAAGCAATGCAGGCATCCCCCAACGACCCACCAGCAAACGCCTAGGATTGTCCCACGAAGGGGGGCGGGGTAGCGGACTGCAAAGAGCCCACGATGTCATCTCCTTGTAGATGGATGGGACCAGCCCAACACAGCAAAGCTGGGCCTTATGGAGGGAACTGAGGGCACCAGGGAGTCTGGATCGCCTGAGGGTGCCTGTTTTTGCCACTAGTGAAGTAGCTTATAATTGCCCTGGGGCAGAACCGTACCAGAGGCCCCAGAACTAGCTAACCCTAGCATCATGAGCCTAGCACTCTGGGAGCGTCCTTCTGGCCCCTGCCATTGTGGGGCCAGAGACTCAGTCTGTTTCTGCCCCTTCTCATGCCCTACGACCTCTTTCTTTTTGTGACATTAGTCCCATCTGGCAGCCCTGAGCCATCTCAAACCCAATGTCCCCAATTATGTCCCTAGGTCCTGCTTCTTAGGTGGCTTTGTCCAGATGGGAAGGTCTGAGTGGGCCAAGGTGGCCTGGGCCCCTGAACCTGTGGTCTGACGGGAACATCAAGGTGTCACCGGGCAGTGGGCCTCAGACCAGTGTAGGCCAGACAGGCAGCCTCATCTGTGCCACCTCACAGCGGAGGGTCCCTAGGACAGGGACAGAGGCATCAAGGTGGAAGGTCCTTGACTGTTCTCTCTTCCCCAGGGTACCGTGAGGGCCTTCTCTGGAAGCGTGGCCGGGACAATGGACAGTTCTTAAGCCGGAAGTTCGTGCTGACAGAACGAGAGGGTGCCCTGAAATACTTCAACAAAAATGACGTGAGCCTGGCATGGAGCGAAGGGCGGCCTTCCCATGTGGGGTCCTGGCCTCCCCAGGGTCTGCAGGGCTGGGTATTAGCCCTTCAGGAGTGTGGCTGCCCTCCATCCGTTCCATCATCTTCCCAGAGGACACCCCGCATGGTGGCTCCCCCTGGGGAAATGTCCTATGTGTATGCACCCACACACTAACACCCCAACCCCAGTCTGAGACTGACCGCTGTCCCTTCCTACAGCCTCCAGGAGCCAGGCCTGATGTGGGCCTGCTGGGAATGGTCCTGGGAGGCCTGACACTCCCCCTAGTGGATGTTTCCAGAAAGTCAGGGATAGTGCCTTGGGTCAGCTGTGAGGGGTGGAGAAGTTCTTGGCTCTAGGTCATCTGTGTGGTTGCAGGGATGAGGCTGGAGGTGGGTGGCTGCAGCCTTGCTGTGGGGCTGACTGGACAGAGGGTTGGGAGGTGAGGTGTGGCAGCCCAAGAGGGAGCTCAGCTCTGTGATGCTATCATCCAGAATGGTGGCTTCATCACCTGCCTTGTAGATGAGATACTGGCGCAGAGATATTGAGCAGTATTCCTGAGGCCACAGAGCCAAGTACGTAGTGACCCTTTGTCTGGGACCTTTGGCACCAAGAAGGGACCACCTTCTGGGGTAGATGCCAGAACACATGCCTGGAAAGGTGTCCTGATTTAAGATCTGGCTGAGGGACAGGGATGGTCACACAGCTCCCTGGAGCCATCCAGGACCACAAAAAGAGCCTCCTTGCCTGCAGGGTCTTGGTGAAGAGTCGCAGATTACAAGCTCCAGGTGCATAGGCGAGCAAGAATTGGGTCAGGACATGACAGAGAACATGAAGGGTCACAGATCAGCGGGAGGGTTACCCAGATGCCAAGTGTCTCCCACAGATGTCATATAGCCCACCCTCACCCAAGGTGATTCCATTCACAGGCTAGGAATCCAGGCCCTTGTTGAAGGCTACACAGCCCAGCAGGGCTCCTGCCAGCCTCCCTTGTTTAGGTGGTGGCTGTTGTCTGGGGTTCCCACTAGCCTTCCTTCACAGGCCAAGGAGCCTAAGGCGGTCATGAAGATTGAGCACCTGAATGCTACCTTCCAGCCGGCCAAGATTGGCCACCCCCATGGCCTGCAGGTCACTTACTTGAAGGACAACAGCACTCGCAACATCTTTATCTACCATGAAGATGGCAAGGTGGGTACCGCTGGGTGGGTGGGGGGGAAGTGGGGCAATGTACCCTCCCTGGGGGTGGGGCACTAATCCCGCCTTACCCTCTGGGCTGCAGCCATCTCTCTATGGGCAAAAAGATAGCATGTAGAGTCTATACTTTCATCTACAGCAGACTGCCAAGCAGAGGGGCCCTGGCATCTTGTGGCTGGAGCTCTTATGTGTGCTTCATCAAAGCGTGCGTGTGCATGTGTGTGTGTGTGTGTGTGTGTGTGTTTGCAGAGCCGAGTGTCTCAAGACCTAGGAAGCTGGAGTTTGGGCTGATTCCTCGGGAAGTTGTCACATGTCTCTAAACATGCTGTCTGATTTGGCGACCCTGGGAAATTGAAGGTCTTCCCTCCTATTGTCCCCTTGTGCCATCATACCTGGGAGGGGTTTATTCATACTGTGCTCAGGGTCTGTGTCCTGTGACCACATAAAAACTCTAGTGCAGTCTGAGCTCCTCCATCCAGCACACTGTCTCACTTACCTGTGGGAAACAGCCGTGTCTGCCTGTAGCGGCCTGTGTCCACCCAAGCACTTGGGTTTTCTCGACATCGAGGGACGGGGGGGGGGGGGGGGACTGTTTGGGGCCTCACCTCCTTCCCTGTCTTGGTCCAGTCTGGCTTGCTGTGTGCCCTGTTTTGGCTGGAACACACCCTGCAGTAGCTTTCTGAGAAGCGAGGGGTCTGAGACCCCTCTGGGATTTTACCTTTTGCCCACTGCATTTTGGCTGGAAAGAGATCTCAGGTTAGGATTTCCCCAGCACTGGGCCTCTGCTTTCCTGTCTAGTGGCTCTGTCCACAAGGCCGGTGGGGCTTCCTTTAGTGATTTCCGCCTTCCCATCCACTTTCTGGAAGCCCCGCCTTTGAGCTGTCGGCGCTGAGAGCACCTTCTCTCCCTCATTTATTTCCACTCACACTTTTTTCTTTATTCCTTTTTTTAAAATGTCTTTGCGGCACGTGTATGTTTTCCCATGTGTATGGGTACAGAAGAACGCAGGTGCAGCCAGGCTGTGGTGGCACAGGCCTTTAATTCCAGCACTTGGGAGGCAGAGGCGGGTGGTCTATGGAGCGAGTTCCAGGACAGCCAGGGCTACCCGGAGGAATCCTGTGTGGAAAACAAGGGTGCCGGTGTCCATTCATTCATCCAGGAGCCCAAGCTTCAGGCAGGGAGTCTGTCACTCTTCACCTAATTCACTGAGGAAGGGCCTCTCGGCTGCCCCCAGACCTCACTGACTAGAATCTCCAGGGACTCTGTCTCTGGGATTCTGAGTGACCTAGATGGGCCCCTCGGTGGGCCACATACATCTGCTCATCTCTGCTCTCCCTGGGCAGCTGGCATGCAGCTAATCTTGGGGCTCCTGCCCACTCGTGACAGCTCATCTACTGGCCAGCTTCCAGTCTATGGCTGTTCTCAGTGTCTTGTGGATTTCGGCCTTTTAATAAAAATCTCTTGAGCATAGGCTGGATATAGTGACAGCTGCCTTTGATCCAGCACTTGGGAGGCAGAAGCAGGTGGATCTCTGTGAGTTTGAGGCCAGCCAAGGGTATGAATCCCAAGCCAATCAGGGATACACAGTGAGGCTCTTTCTCAGAAAAGAAAACAAACAAACAAGCAAACAAAAAACCCCAAAAATACTCAAGTGGTGCTAGCTGGTTCCCATAAGAACAGAGACCTGGCTCCACCTTCATGATTCTTGGAAGGACATGAGGGGCCTTCTGCCACTGAG
Source organism: Alexandromys fortis (assembly GCF_014885135.2). Lineage (NCBI taxonomy): Eukaryota > Metazoa > Chordata > Mammalia > Rodentia > Cricetidae > Alexandromys > Alexandromys fortis. The sequence goes on from NW_026068021.1 coordinate 3,701,855, forward strand.
ACACTATGCTCTTCCGCAGTGGGACCCCAGCATCCCTTCTGTTCCCCAAGGGCAGCTGTGGCAGCTGTTGTGCTGAGCCCATGTTGACATGCTCAGACATCAGGGGGTGAGACCACCCTGGAGCATTCCAGGGGAGGGCACAGACATCAGGGGGCGAGAACCCCAACTGGGATAACTGGGGAAGACAGTGTTCCGAAGAGCAAAAGGGCAGGAGGAAGTGAGGTCCCACCTAGGTGCAGGTTCTAGGGTGCCGTGGGGAGACTGTCAGATCCCAGTTTTTAAAGTCGTGTGTGTGTACAGTGTATGTGAGTGCAGATCCGTGTGCTACTTGGTTTTGGTATCCTCATCCTTGAGTATCCTCATTTGAAACAGGGTCTCATTGTCTGAGAACTCCCAGGGATCCTCCTGTCTCCTCCCATCTCTTTAAAGATTTATTTAAGTATAGTGTTCTGTCTGCACGTTTGCCTGCAGGCCAGAAGAGGGCACCAGATCTCATTTCAAGATGGCTGTGAGCCACCCTATGGTTGCTGGGAATTGAACTCAGGACTTTTGGAAGAGCAGGAAGTGCTCTTAGCCACTGAGCCATCTCTCCAGCCCCCTCCTCCTCCTATCTTGCACTGGAATTACAGGCGTCTGGTCCTACTGTGTCTGGCTCTACATAGGTTCTGAGGATTCAAATTCAGTTCTAAATTCTTCTTGCTCACCGAGCCATCTGCCTAGCCCTACCTTTGTGGGTTTTTTTTTTTTTTTTTTTTTTTTGACACACGGTCTCCCGTTGGCCTGGATTTAACTGATTAAACCAGGCTGACTGGGCATCAAGCCCCAGGAATCTCCTGCCTCCCCCTCCCCAGTGCTGGGATTACAAGCATATGTCCCCACACCAAGCTTTGGGCCGGATGTTCAGGAGTGGAAACAGATTCTCATGCATGCACAGCACCCATTTTACTGACCCCACCACTTCCCCAGCCCGGAACCCAATTTGAACCAGGAGGGAGAAAGAGCCTGGGTGGTGGAATAGGTGGGAGCAATGGGCAAATTCAAGGCTGAATTTGTGGTGCCCTGGGTCATCTGCAGAGGCGGAAGGATGCTTCCTGCAAGCCCAGGGTTTGGGAGGGCTGACGCTGGGCTAAGTGTGAGCCACTGCCCTGCCGAGTAGGGTGAGTGTGATTGACAACAGGAGGCTCCAAGTCTGTCCTGCAGCACAGGAAGGGCAAGACAGAGGGAGGAGGTCCGTCAACCTCTTTTGCAGGTGGAGGGGGTGGGACCACATAAGGATGTGGGGAGGGTCAGTTGTAGGTGGGGACGTGTGGCAGGGGCTGTGAGAGCTAGTGTCTTGAGCCACCAAGAAGCCCAGTGGGCCAAGGAAACACTGCAGAAGACACAAGCTGGGCTCTGGCTGTCTGGGAAGACAAGATGGACAGGTTCTGAGTGAGGCAGGTGGGGTGGGGACGGGGTCCCTATGGCGTGGCGAGATAGGGACACAGTCATAGCTCCAGGCCATTGTGAACCCATCAGGACAGGGAGAGCCCAGGGAGAGCGAAAATGTGTGTAGGATCTGGAAGGGGACAGAAAGAGCTGGGTGCAGAGAGGTACCTGTGATGTGCAAAGCTCAGATGTCAACCCCACTCAGTCCCCAGCCTCAGCCTGTTCCCTGATTCTGGTCATCAGACTGCCCCCATCTTGGCACAATGAGGGGTATAGGCAATGGGGGTTCGTCCCATCCTTCAGTGAGGCTGCTCAGAGTGCCAGCCCAGCTGAGGGGTCTGTGGAGGAGACGAGGCTCGGGAGTCGCCACTCACCACAGCTTCGGCCCTCAGGAGATCGTGGATTGGTTCAATGCACTGCGAGCAGCCCGCTTCCACTACCTGCAGGTGGCTTTCCCGGGAGCCAGCGATGCGGATGTGAGTGGCTGCCCCAGAGGCACCTGCTGGGTAGGGGGTTGGGGAGGCAGCTATCGGTGTCGGGTCATAGGACTGATCAGCGGTATAGCAACAGGCCCCTAGAGAGGTACCAGGGTTGGCTGCATGCAGGTCTTCAGTCTGGGGTTGGCACCCCGCTAGAGGGGCATGCCATGCTGGGCGCACAGTCTAGGGGGTAACACGGGGTGGGCTTCACTACCATTTGTCTTGTCTGTTCTGCCCCAGCTGGTGCCCAAGCTCTCTCGGAACTACCTGAAGGAAGGCTACATGGAGAAGACCGGGCCCAAGGTAGGTGCCGAGCAGCAGACTTTTAGGTCTGTTAAAGGTCAGCCATCTTGCTTCTGTCTGTCTGGGGGTTGCTTGAGGTCAGGCTGGGTGCTGGGTCACTGGACGCACTGGGCACAGTGACTCACTGATTCACTGGGCCAGTCCTTTCCCGGGTGCATCCCGTGTATCCTAGGGCTGTGGCCTTGAGCTTCAGGGTGGTCCTTGAGTCCCCTGTCTGTGTTGTGGTGCTGGCATGAGGACGAGTGATGAGGCTGCAGGTTCTAGGGCATGAGTCAGCCTGAGCCTCCTGCCCTCAGGCCCCTCTTTAGGAGGGACTGTCACATCTGTTCTATAACACAGTAGCGTACATTCAAGGTCTGGACCCTAACCTGGACCTCAAGCATGCCGAGGGCCCCTCACACACTGGCTGGCCAGCGCGGTGCCTGTGAGGCCCTGCCTCTGTGTGTTGAGTGGGGGTCAGCTGGGGCAGAGGAACGCCTTGAGGCTGCTGACTGCTTCCCATCCTCCCAACCCACAGCAGACAGAAGGCTTCAGGAAGCGCTGGTTTACCATGGATGACCGGAGGCTCATGTACTTCAAAGACCCCCTGGTAAGGAAGGTCTGGCTCCAGTTGTTCCCCCCCCCCCCCCCCCCCGCTGCCCCACTGACCTGTTTCAGGGGTGACTGGTGAACGGGTCTGGGATTCCACAGGGGGTCCTAGATTCTAGGGCTTCACTTGGCTAGACTTGGTGAGGAAACAGGGGGGGACAGCCTGGGGAAAAGGGGTTCCCCCCATATCCCAGCCTCTTCTCATCCACACACACACAGGATGCCTTTGCACGAGGGGAAGTCTTCATTGGCAGCAAGGAAAGTGGTTACACGGTGCTGGAGGGGCTCCCACCATCTACCCAAGGCCACCACTGGCCCCATGGCATTACCATTGTCACCCCGGACCGCAAATTCCTGTTCACATGTGAGACAGAGGCAGACCAGCGGGAGTGGATCGCGGCCTTCCAGAAAGTGGTGGACAGGCCCATGCTGCCTCAGGAGTACGCAGGTGAGAGGAGTGGGTGCGGGAAAGGAGGGTGTCGGCAGGGTCACGGGTAACAGCCCCTAGTGAAGTGTGGCTCTGTGTCTGCATCCTGAGCCCCAGGTAGGCTGTGGAGGGGAAGCTGTGGGCTATGGAGAGAGGCTGAGTGAGCTGGCAGCTCCCAAGCTTGGACCATTCCTGTTTCTAGTGGAAGCCCACTTCAAGCATAAACCCTAAGGAAGAGAGCCCGGAGGCCCCAGGATTCTGCACTCACGTGGCTGGAGAGGCGGCGTCGGAAAAAGTAGGGGAGCCCAGCCTCCTGGCCCACATCCTGCTCCTTGGTGCAGCACAGGCATGGCCAGGTGGGGCTCAGGCAAGCCCGCTGGACAGGCATTTCTTCAGAACCTCATTGAAGGTGAAGGCAGACTTGGCTCTGGGCCTCACCTGACCCGGGGGCCCTGTCACGCTGCTCCTAGCCGCTCCCAGCTGACCCAGCCACCTTCCTGCTGCTGGAAGCCTTGCCTCCCTACTTAAGCAGGCCCCTACTAACTCTCCTGGCCTGAGGGGATCTTGGCCTCCGGTGCTGGGCTGCTATATGGACAGCCATGGACAGCTGTGGCAGTGGGCTGGCCTGGCTGCTGGGGACTCTGGGACATGCCGCATGCCTCCCCTTCCCTCCCCCATCTCAACAAGTATTTATTGAGCACCTGCTGTGTGTCAGTCAGGGATCAAAGGTCAGGGGTCAGCTCTCCTTCTCCTAGGGTTGACCCAGCTAGGGAACTGGGGGTAGTTTTACTGGGGGCAGTTTTTTCCCCAAGAAAACTTAATTGTGTGCAGAGGCCCTGGGCCCAGCTGCTTGTGGCACCCAGTGCCCTCAGGACAGCTGGCTGAGGTAGCTGGGAGGGAGCCTGCAGGGTGCTGTGCATGGAGCCCAGCAGCGGTTTCCTTGGGAGCCAGGGAGGTCCCAACTGCTTTTGGGCGTCAGTGCCCAGTTCGGTGCTGTCCCCGCTTTGTAACCCATGCCCTCTGACCCTGACCTCACAGTCTTTGAGCCCTTGATGAATAAAAGCCCAAACCAAGAGGTGGCCATGGGCAGGAGTGGCTGCCCCCAGCCCTGATTGCTGCTGGCAGGCCAGTAGTTAAAGCCACCTGTATTTATTTACCCTGCTGCCCTCTGGACACCCCATCAACTGGGCTCCCTTCTATGGGACCCCCCAAAGGGCAAGGTCCTGGCCGCTGGACAGCTGGGGAGCATTAGTGAGGGATACATCTGTGAGTGACCTGATCCTCGTCAAAGCTGCGCCCCAGGGAGCTGGGGGAGGGGTCCTTAGTCGGGCTTCTGCTGCCCTGTGTCATGTCCCCTGGAATAAAGTGTGGCTCTGGCGTGGTCCTTTCTGTGTGTTGATGACTAAAGCAGGATGAGAGGGCTAGCAACCTCCCTTTGAGTAGTAAGAGATATGAGAAGAACTATGTCACTTCCATGGCAGGCCTGACTCTGCAACCTGTGTCCTCTTAGTCCCAGTCACTTTGCCCACTACGGTGTGTGTGTGTGTGTGTGTGTGTGTGTGTGTGTGTGTGAGAGAGAGAGAGAGAGAGAGAGAGAGAGAGAGAGAGAGAGAGAGAGAGAGAGAGCGTGTTACAGCCCCAGGAAGGCCCAGCCCCTGCCCTGGACTGTCCAACCCCAGCAGGAACCCGGGGCTCACCTACCACAGCCTATACACAAGACCCGTCCTAGGCCACTGCTGCCCACATTTGCTAGCCTCCGTGGGTGTGGGCTGTGACAGACCCTGGGTTGAACACTCCTGGCACGTGCCTAGTCACCCAGCTTGCAGGAATGCATGCTGAGCCCAGCAGACATCTTTGGCCAAATCTGGAGTGCTGAGCCCAGGTGTGTACCCAGGTGTCAGCTGGGTCCCCTCAGCCCTCTCACTGTTCTCCCACTTAAAACTGTTTGCATGTGGCCCTGGACAAGGAACCCGCAGCTCCTGAATATATTAGGTAGGCACTCTGTCACTGATCTACGACTCAATTCCTTCTCCCAAACTGGTCAGGGTCCCCATAGCAGCTGGGTTACTGATGACATTCCAGGGTCCCCTCCATTTCCCCCACCAGGACCAACAGGTTCACTAGTGTCATCTTACTGATGGGCCTGTTCTAGAGACTTATGCGTGTAGACATCAGTGTATACTAGCAACAGCGACCACCTTGACATATGTCTAAGTCACCACAGAATGACATAGCAGGGAAGGTTTTTCACTAGATGGGAAATTGGCAACTCAAGAAAAGTCACTGTAACCTTGGACATCTTTCAGCCAGGATGCATCCTGTACAAGGGCTAAGACGATGATGACGTCTCACCCGCTGACAGTGACAGGCATGCAAATGGCACAGTAAACTGTTGGCATGAAGTCCTGAGGAATGGACTGCATGTAGAAGGGACAGTGTGTGCTGTGGAGGTACTGCGGGGTGTGAGGATCAGTTTGTGTGTGTAAGGGGGCACTGCAGGGTGTGAGGATCAGTGTGTGTGGCTAAGGGACACTGGGTTGTGAGGATCTGTGTGTGTATGTGTAAGGGACACTGGGTTGTGAGGATCAGTCTGGGGGGGGGTAAGGGACACTGGGTGTGTAAGAGCAGTGTGTGGGTAAGGGCACAGTGGGGTGTGAGGAGCACTGTGTATGTTAAGAGACATCGTGTGGGGAGGGTTCCATGCATGCCTCATGTTTCTGAACAAATGCCAGCTTTCCTCGGTACTCAACTGGGGTTAACTCCAGGCATCCTCACACAAATACAAAATTTGAATTCTGTACTGTTCCAAAATACAACAATGACATGAACTCCAGTACATGATTCTGAAGCAAATGTCACAGCTGAGCTGAGGCAGCTCTGGTCTATGCCCAGCCCACTACGGCTTCCTTCCTGGTGCCATGCCTAACTATATCCCCACTTTTGGGGGCCTCCCTATGTCTAAGACTCCCCTGTACCAAGCCCCCCCATGCACCCCTCTTGCTCCCCAAGGCCAAGCCACACACCATGATGGAGGCAATTTCAGTAAGACAACTCATTTCTATGTGACAACTTGTGAATGTGGACACCGCTGACACTAGCACTGGCCACTCTGGTGGACACAGCAGCACGGACAGCACAGGACAGGATGTGCTTCCTCCCGAGCTTGCCAGGCCCAGCCTGGACACACAGCCAATCCCACCCTGCCCGAGGTCTCTGCACCCATAGGTGGGGGCTGAATGCCAAGGATCAAAGCCAGCCCCGTCCCCGGCCCAGAGCTCACCCAGAAAGGACTACTGCAAAGCCCAGTAGAAAGGATTTATTTATAGTCAACAGGTGACACAAGCCTTCCTTTAAATTCCATTTTTTACAGTAAATAACGCATATTTCCCTCCTTCCCATGCAAGATAGAGATGTATTAATCTACAACTCTATTTTAATTGTGAAAAAATAAAGTGTCTCCCTTTATAATCAGATTGGTAGCGTGGATATTATCTGTGGTAATGGATGGGGTTGCTCATTCCTGGACTGGTTATTTGGTTAAGTCCTAAAACATCAGGTTGAAAAATCCCTCACCCAGTAAAAATAAATACTGCAACATGAAGGACATGGAAATCTACGGCACCCTTTAAAAACATCTCCAGAGCAGCAGTGTGGGGCTCATGGGGACCAGCAGGGCTGTGGCTTGAATAGACAAGCCCACAGACTACAGCAGGGGCCAAAGCCCTACAGATCACGGGACATGGCCCTGGCCAGCTGCTTGCGACCTCCAAGGAGTCTGCCCACCACAGCACATGTGCTCTGATTCTGGGAAGCTCACCATGATTGCAAAACGACTCTGTGTCCAAACAAAATTCAAACAAACAAGAAACCCGATCTCATCCTCAGGACTCAGGATCTGCCTGGCTCACAGCAGTGGCCACCATTCCTCCAGTATGCCACGGCTGCACTGGACACAGAAGAAGGGATACCAGTCGCTGACGCCAGGCTGCCTGTCACCCTGCAGCCCTCCCCAAGGAACCAGAGACAAGGATGGCAGCGGGGTGCTGCAGCAAGGCCTGCGCTTTATTGTGGGTGATCTGAAGGAACACGGTTGGCCAGCAGGAGCTGGGCCTTGCTCTTGGTCCTGGCCACACAGCCCTCAGCCACCATACATAAATAGGGACAGACTCTGCACAGGTGGCCCCTCCAACTGCGGAGCAGAAGCCCACTACTGGTAAGGGGCCTCGTTCCCAGCCTGGCACTGAATCCATCCCAGTGGTGCCGGTCATGGGCATCTCCATGCTGGCCAGGCAGCTTCAGTCCAGCTCGATGGGGCTGCTGTCATCCTGGCTCTCTTCCCCCTCCTCCTGCTCTGAGGAGCCCATGAGGCTGCTCAGCAAGTTCCCTAGAGGGAGACACCGGCCAGTGATGATTAATGCAGAAGCAGTGCTTTCCTGGAGGCCTGACCTCCCCAGGGAACCCACTACCCAGGTCACCACATTCAAGTAGGTTGCCTAGACAAGACACACCCAGCTACTTGTCAATACCCAGAAACAGTGCTGTTCTGGAAGTCCCACCTTCCCAGAGGAGCTTGATGCCCAGGTCGCCATGCTTTGCAGGAAAACAGAGCCCAGAGGCCCAGCTGGCTACAACTCTTGGAGGTCACACTAGGAATGTTCCTGATGACTAGGGACGGGGCAAGACAAACCCCAAACCTCCACCAGCAGAGGAGTCTGGAAGCCATGAAGGAACAGCTCAAGTCCCATGACTACCAGAGAATCTGCACAGCCCGCAAACCAGAGCCTCAAGGCCACATCTGAGATACCTTACACCCACCTCCTGTGTGCGCATCTCAAATGCACAGACTCACACTGACCACGTATCTGTAACCCTAAGAGTCCTCTATCCCTGAGAGTGAGAGACTGGGTGGGTGTTCTGCAAGGATATAGATGCTCTTCTGCATGCATTTCCCTGTGGCCCCTTGGGTACCCTGGTGGTATTTCTGGGGGAAAGGGGACTTGATGGCTCCAAAACTCTGTGGGATAGACAAGTAAATATCCTAACAACCCTGGACTGCTACTCCAAACTGAGATATGTACAAATGTTTCCGGGAATGCCAATCCCTCAGCAACGCTCAGGCCCGAGGCTCAGACTGGCCACAGTTGAGCCCTGCTCACACTCCACAGGCAGCAGGCTCAAGAGAGATTGGTTAGGAGCATTGCCTGCTCTTCCAAAGGTCCTGAGTTCAATTCCCGGCAACCACATGGTGGCTCACAACCATCTGTAAAGAGGTCTGGTGCCCTCTTCTGGCCTGCAGACATGCACACAGACAGAATATTGTATACAAAATAAAATAAATAAATAAACAAATATTTGGAAAAAAAAGAGAGATAAACATCTAAGAAAAGCTAGGTGTATAGGCTTACACTAGGATCTCAGCACTTAGGAGTGAGTTTAAAGCTAATTTGAGTTACAGGTAGTGACCTTGTCTCAAACAAGCATCAACAACAGGTAGGCAGGGTGACAGACTAGGCTTTAATCCCAGCATCCAGGAGACTGAGATAAGATCTCTCTGAGTTCAAGGCCAGTCAGAACTATATAATGAGATCCTGTTTCAAAACACAAAGCACCAGCCGGGGTGGTGGTGACACAAGCCTTTAATCCCAGCACTCAGGAGGCAGAGGCAGGATCTCTGTGAGTTCGAGGCCATCCTGGTCTACAAGAGCTAGTTCCAGGACCAGAACCAAAAGCTATGGAGAAACCCTGTCTCGAAAATTCAAAAAAAAAAAAAAAACCAATAAACTAGAGAAATACTGTCACAGTCTACACCAAGTCACTAGGACACAGCCCGTGCCCAGAGAGCCCACATGGACTTGTTCATGGTCACACCCAGCTGTACTTCCTTCCACCACATGCACGGAAGGTCCACACTCCAGCAGATAATGACACAGTACAGCTCGTGCCATGCACGATGACTGTAGAGTCACCTGCTAGCAGCGGAGATAGAATTCTGAACATGAACATGAACACAGAAGGGGAGGAGATGCAGGTCAGTGGTAAATCAGTGGTAAAAAAAACTTGTGTGTGCAAGACCTCCCGGAGTCTCCATCCAGCACCAGAAAAAGAAAAGTGGACACTTAAAATGCCCAGAGGACCACACTACCCTGACCCTGCCCTGCCTTGGTGGGGAGGTGCTCATATTTGGAGTTCAGACCCATCAAGCGGTGCTCAGTGGACAACCTGAGCACAGACTTCAACAATAGGTTGGAAAGGACTGAGGAGAGGGAGTCACCTGTCCAGGACCAGACCACACAGCTCACCTAGCAAGCCTCCATAGGAGGATGTCTGCTTTGGCGGCACACCGAAGAAAAGCTGTCCAATCCTGTCGAGGTACTGCAAGAAGCAGGGCAGTAGGTCAGCAGGTGAACCCAACCACAGGGCCCAGCTGGGGCTGCCCGCTCTGCTCCCTCCTCCAGGCTGCTGCCCAGGTGGGGAGCCTCAGCCAAGTGCAAGAGCCTCACCTCGTTGTACATGGGGTCTCTCCGCAGGGACGGCTGATACTGCTCGCACAGCACTGTGAACACAGCCAGCTTGCCACTGCAGTGAGAATCAAGGATGACTCCCAGTGAGACCTGTGGCTGCACAGACACACCAGCACCCAGCACCCGCCCAGATCACTCACCCGTCCACAGCCAGCAGCAGAAACCAGATGAAATTGAGCAGGGGCTGAACGAAGGGTGGCCCATCCTCAATGGATGGGTGCTTCTGTGTGTACGTTGTAAAGACCACCAGTGCACTGTTCTTGTTTTTCAAACAGAGAAACCTGCATGCAAGAATATCTAATGAGTGAAATCCCACAGGCAGACTCGGGTTTCCACAGATGCCCACAAGTGGCCAATACAACACCAAGACCTCGCCTGACAGTAGCACCCGTGCAATCTGGATGTCTGGTGTCTCCACAGGCCTAACGGGGCGCAGGACACTTGGGTGGCCAGGGTGAGTCCTGGGGGCTGCCTCTCACAGGGTACAGATCCTTCCACACACTGGTGAAAGGATTAAGTCTCAGAAGGAAAACAGCTTTGAAGGTCAACAGAGCTAGAAGTTGGGGGCGAAATGGGTACTCATTCCTCAACCATGGCTTCTGCTTTCTCCACATCTGCCTGCATCTGTCAGAGGAGCACATGGTGCAGGGGGCTGAGTAGGAAACTGACCCCGATGCTGTGCTGGGCTCTAGGCAGACTTAGCCTCTGCCCAGGATGTTACCCCAGCGGTCCCAAATCCATCAAGAAAAACATGGTCCCCAGTACTTGAGTGGGGAGACAACAGCTGCAGTGCACACCCAGAGTCAGGCTGGCGAGCTGGAGATGTTACAGTCCCTTTGTACAAACCACGACAACTGGCCATGGTGGTGGAGGTCTGCAGTTCCAGCACTCGGAAGGCTGGAGCAGGACAACTGCTCTAGGTCTGCGGTCAGCCGGGGCTTTACAGTAGGAACAAACTTGTCTCAAAAGAAAATACAGTGCTCTGGGTCCCCACAGCAGACCCTCCTGCCACCATGCGCACAACACAGCACTCTTGTGGATGACCACAGGAGAGCACTGTTCCTTGGGAAGGGGAGGCTGAGGCCTGAAGAAGCAGACAGACGGCTCAGGAGGTAAGGCGCTTGTCATCAAGCGCAATGATGAGTTCAATCCTAGGACCAATATGGTGGAGGGAGAGGACTCCAGCGAGCTCCCTCTCACATTTCCACATGTACATCACAGCATGTGTGTCCCTGCAAATCCCTTCTCTGCACACACTAAGTCAATAAATAAATCTGTAATTTAAAATACCCCGTCTGAAAAACAAGTGCAGTGCCTTCCTGATTTGGGCAGGTGGGGACAAACTGCCCTATAAGCTGTGGCCGTGCCTCAATCCTCCAGGGCAAACACAAGCTGCAGACTCCTAGGCAGGGTGGTTGCAGAGTGCAACTGTGGACACTGTGTTATCTGAAAAGACAGCCTTGGGCCTAAGGTTCTCCCTCCAGCACTGTAGTCTAAGGACAAGGCAGCCTACTCAGGGCTATCTCTGCTCCAGGCTGGGAGCTGCACGAAGGCCCCACAAAGTCCTCACGAGCACTTACTGTAGCACAGCCTGGGCCACGAACATGTCCACTTCACTTCTGAAGCCTCGGGCGGTGGAGTACTCAACCAGCATGTTGGCGCAGCCCTCACCGTCAGTGGAGTGCAGGAAGTGATAGCGAGACTCACAGTAGTTTTGTTCTGTGAAGGGAAAGAATCTGCAGATGGGCACGTGTGAGCATGGGGCACACAGAGCCACCCACTCCTCCCCTCCTTCCCTGGTCCAACCCATTTGCCCTGGGCACACCTGCTGCCTTTTCTAGGCCACTAACCCTGGAACAAGCTATCCGTCTGCACAGCTGCTCACGCCTGCCGGTTACCAGCTTCCTTGTGCTCAGAGACTCAACACCAAACAGCTCAACAGGCACTCAGCTTCCCTTCTCCCTGTTCTAAGTGTGTGAAACTGCTAGGTCTGCCCAACCCTTGTGTGCATGTGAGCTGGGTTACTTCTTCTGTAACTACTACTAACTACTCAGAGGGCCCTGGCTAAGGGAGGCTCCTTGGCACATAGTGAAGCACATCAGTGTCTGCTATGTTAAACCCTAAGACCTAACAGCAGAGAATGCTGGGAATCCTGAGAAAGATCAAGGAGGAACCTGAGATTCCTGGAGCCTTAACAACGGAAAGGAGGAAAGGAGCCTCTCAACACCAACAACTGGGGTCCCCCAGCCTATAACCCACCCACAAAGGTCTTTTCCGCCTAGGACTTTTGGGTATCTGAGAGCAAGAGAGCAAGCAGTAATTAACGCAGACCCTCATTCCCAGCCTGCTCCTGTCTAGCAAACACCCGCGAGGCAGGGCACTCTGGGAAGTGAATAGTAGACTAGCCTGGGCAACTTAGTCTTGAAGCAAGTATTTGGGAGCCCCCAACCCCCTTCCGCAGGTAGCCATGATCCCTGGGATAGCTGTGGCCTGGACTCAGTACCTCACCCATTCCCAGGGGACACAGCCCCTATAACCTCTCTCAGACGTTGCTGCTGAGTGGATCTGAGAATCCCTGCTGGCAGCCCCATCGTGCAGACTGTTTCCAAACCATGTATCAGGCATGTACTGTGTGAAGGCCTGGGCCACAGGTGACAGACAGCTTGCTCTCAGCCGGAGGACAGAACAGCCCTCAAGAGGAAGGCAGCACTCTGAGGCACACACACAGTAGGCACACATGGCACCTGCACTCCTGAGCTCTGGGAGGTTTTCTCTGAGTTTCCCTGAAGATCCTGATCTTTCAGTCTCCAGAGTCCTGACTGTCCTCTGGAGTGAAGGCAGAGTGCAGTGCCCAGGAGGGAGGGAGGAGAAGACACCATAAGCCCATAGGACGTATGGAAGTCTGTCCCAGCACAGTTGCTATGGGGGGTGTACCTCTGGGTGGACAGCTGCTGGACTCTAAGAACTGGGTCAGGTACACCCACTCTGATTGCCATGGCTGTAGCCAGAGGGGGCGTAGCAGCAAGTCTTGCTCACAGAACTAGTCTATACTCAACTTTGGATGACATACCTCTGGCTCAGACCTCTGCGATGCCTGATGCACAAAGGAGGGTGTGTGCCACCGGTCACTGTGTACTTCTAAATACGCCTCTTCTCACCCAAGCTCCATTAGGCCCAGCCCACCCATTAGGAGGGCTGTAGCAAGAATGCGGTACAGCTCCACACTGAATGCCACTGGGTAGGAGCTGTTCAGGTTCCAGCAGACATTCACCAAGCATGTGTCTTGTGCCCAAGCCAACTCAAGAGCCAAGACCAGGTACAACTGCAATCCACTCCATGGAAAATAATCTAACCAAAGCTCACCCCAAACTGAGATAAACATTAAGAGAACTACAGAGCAGGGAGTTACCAAAGGGATGGGATGTGGATGCTCATTGAGGAAGGAGGAGTGGGAGGTTGTGGGAAGAGGAGTGTGTGACTGACCAGGTTAGAGAATCAGGACAGAGATTGGAAAGGAAGCAGCACCACTCCCCAGGGGTCCCTTATGAGCTGTGGAGGGTCCATCCAGAGTCAGTCTACTACCAAAGCAGAAATACTGGACTAGCTGGTTCAAAGACAGGCTGATGTGCTTTCCCCATGGCCTCTCCCAGCTTATCAGCAGGCAAGTACACAGAGGATTCGGCTGCTGGCTGAAGGCAGGGATCCCATGCCTACCTTTCCAAAGCGTTAGGGCCAGCAGCTGGTGGAGCCGAGGATGGCCCAGCTTCCCAGACCCTCCACTGGACCACTTCAGGGCTCTGGACACAAAAGCTACTCGCTCAGGGGAGTTTGGATCCATCAAACTGAACACTTTAGCCAGATTTTCTGTAAATGACACAATCGGACCCTTACCAAAGGCACATGTGAGGTGTCCCACATCAACAAAAATCTAGCACTCTGTGAAGAGGCTAGCGAGTACTGTATGTTTAAGACTAGCCTGGGATACAAGAGTTAGACCCTGTCTCAGCCCTCAACTACCCCCTCCCATTATATAACTTCAACAAAGGTCCAAAAGCCATTAGAGTGCTGCTGGGTGTCCCACATGCTCTGTAGGTCTGGGGCCTCCTCTGGTTGGCTTGCCCACTGCCCTTCTGACTACGTTGATGTGGGTTGGCCATGCTTGGAAGCAGTTCTGTGGTAGCAGAGGACCAGCAGGAAGGCCACAGGGCAGTTTACAGGAAGGGCTCTAGCAGCCACATGATGGCTCAGTGGGATTAGCTGCCAACAGGTCTGTAGTGTGTACCCATGGGCTCAGCTGGGCATGGCCAGTGTGATCACCCCATGACAAAAATCAGTCCTGGAGTGCAGAGACCAACCCCTGCCCCCCACACCAAGTGGGACTAGAACCAGTGAAGGGACTCTAGAGAAGATCAGTCACAGAAGCCCGTGTTGACAGGCTACTGCACACTCAACACACAGTGTGGAGTCCTCACCCAATAGCTCATCAGCTACGTCCACCTCTGCCTTCTCCAGGGATTCAAGGACCAGCATGGACAAATCAGCCGCACTGTTCTGCTGCAGAACAATCAACATACAAAACCACAGTTAGCAACAGGGTCCCCTAGTCCTTTAGAAGAGTTGAGGTAAAGCAGAGGGCTGCAGGCTCTGCAGATGGCAACCTATAAACACATAGCTAGGGATACTGTCTTGCCAATGAGCAATACAGCTGGGTCACTGGCAACTGGCAACCAGAACCAAGCCTAGAGCTCCAGTCACAAAGGTCCCACAGCAACTGGAGACTAGGACCCTATGCCATTGGTGGTCAGAGCCCAGGACAGTTTGATACACCCCACCCTCACTCCCAGACCTTTCCCCATGGTGGCAGCACTTACCTGGCCATGACTAAAGAAGAGCAATGCTCCTGAGTACATGAGCTCCCGGGCCTCTGCATGTTTGCTTTGGGACATGTATCTGCAAAGAGGGAAAAAGAAAAACCTAGTCATGCACCATACAGATGCCTACAAGGGGTGCTTGCATTGTGTTCTATGTGCCAGCTAGCTCTGCCTGAGGTTGCTACAAATGCCAAGGTAAAACTTAAGAGAATACTGCTTCTGAGTATGCTGGGTGCTGTAGTACTGCCCTGGCCAGCTACTCTGAACAGCAGATATAGGGAAGGGTCTGAGGATACAGGCCCTATTAGCAATACACCCACCTGAACATGCAGGGTACCCTCCACCCAGGTCCAACAAATAACCCAGGGAGAAGCCAGAGCAGACTAAGATGTAACTTCCATGATGGGACAGGGAAGATGGGCACTGTCTACCTTAAAAGAGAAGGACTGATTTGTATGTAGGGGACAATTGAGGATAGATCTCTGAAGAGAACAATACAGCAATTCTACCAACTGTGTACAGGCCCAGGTGTGGACGCCCTCATCCTTATACTCAGCAGGTGTGATGAGTGTCCCACCATCACCCAAGAACACAGCCAAGGCCCCATGGACAAATCTAGAGTTTAAGATGACTATACAAAAGCATTAATAGTACAGGCAACACTCAAATCAAGTCTGGAGACATCACCAGAATGGATGTCTCTTAGGGTGTATCCAACCTCCAGATACCCTCAGTGAGGCACAGGTACCCAAACACCTTGTAGCTGCAGTGACAGTAAAGCCAGCATATGAAAGGCAACACTGTTAAGATGGATGTCACCTGTCACTGACCACCCTTGGGCCTTGTTAGCAGTGGCCCCATAGAGTTACCAGGCATTTTGGGGTCCCATCACTAGCCCGGCAGGTAACTTTACTGCTGTGTAGTTATTTCTTCCAAATTGTAGTAATCCCTCCTGGAGGGAGCTCCTTAGCCCTAGAGAAGTAAACATACTCGGCGTAGCCAGGCCCTGAAACTTAACAAACTTCACATAGCCTCTCCCCAAGGCTTTATGAACAGTAACAATTGGTGGGGAGAATGGACCCACCCACAAGCTGAAAGCTGTGCAGGGAACTCCAACGATGTAGCTGTCTTTGAGTCATCCATTGTTCTGTAAGCCCTATGAGCTCAAAGGCTTAGTAAGCCGGCTGTGGGTTCAATCATTTCTTTGGTCTGCTGGCAGTGAATAGGTATTTGTTCACGTCTCTGCAGGAAGGGTCACACCACACAACTGGTGACCTGTGTAAGAATGGACTATCTATGAGGCAATCCATTGTTTTCCTTTCTCCGTGTGGGATGGAATGGCGTACTCCTTGTTGGAGTGGTGGGTGCATGCTCCAGGCCACGGGTGACAAGACATGCAACCAAGGCCAAGCTCTCTGAAAGCAGAGCATTCCTAGGCAGAATCAACAGGTGGCCATCTTCTTGTACTTGGTATTTAGATGTCATGGGCATGTTACCCAAGCCACTGATGGACTAGAGACTTTACCTCAGTCCTTGACTGTAGCACATAAGGTAACAAGTTGCACTATCAGGTACATAGCCTTTGTTGTGGGAAAAGACACACGATGTTTCCCATCACATTATCCCCTGGCAGGAAAAGTAGAGAAAAGTTAGGATGAGAGTGAGACCCAAAAACTTGACTGGGAAGAAACTAAGATTGGGGAGGAAGAGAACATGGTAGAAATTACAGAAGACACCTCACAAGTCCAACCTTTAAAAGGGGAAAGTTCATGATTCAACAAGCAGACAAGCCAAGATGTAGGGCCCATGGGTCTACCCCTGCTCCCGGGGTTCATCTTGAGGACAGTTTCTGGTCAGCCAGCTAAAACATTCTGTTTGTGCTGGGCGGTGGTGGCGCATGCCTTTAACCCCAGCACTTGGGAGGCAGAGGCAGGCAGATCTCTGTGAGTTCGAGGCCAGCCTGGTCTACAAGAGCTAGTGCCAGGACAGGCTCCAAAGCTACAGAGAAACCCTGTCTCGAAAAAACAAAAAACAACAAAAAACAAAACATTCTGTTTGTTCCTGTGCTCCCTCTGCCTGGGCTGGTGATTAGCTGTAGGGCATTGTTTACTCCATCTTGGGTATGGCACTTTCCTGGGAATTTCTTGTGCTGCAGCTAGGTATTTAAGAATTCCCCCCCCCCCCAATGTTGAATCTCCTTTCGAATGACCCAGGTCTCCTGTGTGTTCTTTCAATCTCCAGGACCTTGCCCGGCTCACGTATGGTACAGTGGCGCGCGAACTGTACCGAGAGGGTAACGCAGAATCAGGTGATACACCAAGAAACTAGAAGGGAGCACTTGGCATCTGAACTGTTTGATGGGGAAAGACTTAAAAACACATAGTCAAAGGGCCTGTCACATCCACTGCTGCACCGCTGCTGCAGAACACAGCGAGCAATGGGATCAATCTGAATGCACTGCAAGCATAGAAAATAGGCAAAATAATGATGTGCCTCTCCTTGAGACAAAGATCGCACAAACTTAGGTGACAGGAGAGAAATCAGCCCTGGTGAACTGGCTTCTAAAGCTTCAAGGGCTGCCTGGTTATTGCTGGCTGAGGTCCCCGTGAATATCAGGGAATGAAAGAGAGCAGAGGAAAAATAGACATCACTAAGGACACTGCACACGAGAGAAATACTGCCCAATGTTCAGTTCACTAAGTCAGAAGTTCACAGAAGAATCAAGACCAAGGTTGATTGAGCAGGGACCATGGACTGGGATGGGCTTTGCTAGCCCCATGGTGAGACGTGATCTTCATGACATAGGAGAAGCTCTAGCAGATCTGAAAGACTGACATGTAAACCAGATTCAGAAAACAGCAAAGGGGAGAGCAGCGATGATAGAAAAAGAAAGAAGGAAAGAAAGAAAGAAAGAAAGGAAGGAAGGAAGGAAGGAAGGAAGGAAGGAAGGAAGGAAGAAAGAAAGAAAGAAAGAAAGAAAGAAAGAAAGAAAGAAAGAAAGAAAGAAAAGGGGGTGCCTAGGCCACTCAATGGCAAATGTGGCAAGATCTGTGTTAAATTGAAATTGCTGAAAAAAAAAATAACAAACAAAAACAACAGAGTCAAGTGCTGTGCTCATGAACTTCTCAGAGGCTTTAAAACCTGAGCAACAATCCACAAACATCATTGCAAAAACAGTATAGTAACAGGGTGGGCAGTTACTGCCCCAGCACACAGCACACTGGGATAAAGACTGCTCAGACTGGGGCTCCTTTCAGCAGTAGTGGTCTGGAAGTAACTTAGGGTGCCTGTCAGAACTGAGGAACCAGGTCCAGAGGTAAGCCAGGAGTTCCTGCCTCTCTTGGGCCTGAGCCAAGGCAAGCAGTAAGCCTGCCCAGCAGAACACCAGGAACAAAGACGCACAGCAGTCCTGGGGCAGCAGCAACCCAGGGTGACATTAATGGTTCATGGAAAAATGCCTGTGGCTTCTGGAGGTCAGATAGGGTGCTGTCCCCCAACCATGGTACTGGACTATTGTCTCCAACATTTCTCTTGTGACACAACAACTTCCCTGCTGGTCCAGGCTTGCTACTAACTCTTTTTAGGATCCTCGTAGCTGCTCAAGACTATGGACATTTACTTGGAATGGGTAACTGTGCACCTCCAGAACGCTAACCCTCTAAGTATCTTGCGGATGTGTAAAAAGCATGTAGAACAGGAGATAGAGAAATTAAGAAGCTTAAACAAAGACAGCCTGACCTATGAGAAAGGTACTCTCAGAAACAGTACGGGCGTTGGGTGAAAACTGCACTGCCAGGTGTGACCTGCCTCTGTTAAATTGTTGGCCAGGGAGACCCCACAAACAATAAAGGTTACATGCTAGAACCTACTGTTAAAGATACCACATGCTTTGGCTGCAGGACATATAAGAATAAGGCCTAGATCTCAACTAAAGTTCCCTTCCCACTCACAGACTTTTGTAGTGCCAGGAGGCACTGAGGCTGGTAGGGGATAACTGTTACTGACTATCTGAAAGGTTACGGACCCTTCAGACTGCAGTACCAACATGCCAGGGAGGATGGGCAAAAGTCCATAGCCAACAAGGCCGCAGGTCCCTAGGGAAGACTACTGCTATTGCTTTGTTAAGTGGGTAGACTGTGCAGGTCAAATTAAACATTTGTATTTTCCTCACTGATTACTGCTGCTGCCTCTCAACTGGTCATGGAGGGAAGTTTCTTTTTTGCAGTGGGGGTGTAGTTTAGAGCCTCATAACAGATCAAGTTTCTCAGACGGACTGTTGTGGCACAGCGGCACAATATTCAAGCACAAATGAAGGAAAAGCACCCCAAGCCTCAGCAAGCACTGCTGAAGAGGGGGATCAGAAAGACTCTTACTCAGGAAGTAAAGAAGCATCACAAGTCTCAAAAATCTGCAACTTCCAAGATGCACAAGGCGGCAGAAACAGTAACAACCGCTAGATAAATAAGATATATTCATCAGCTAAGTGGCCTGCAGATCCAGCTGGAAATCCAGGGATACACTCACTGCCCATACTGGGGTGGTCTTTCCAATGATGCTGCTGCCTTTGGGTCATCCCTGTTCCTTAGTATCCCCTCATTCACACTCTTGTAAGTAACCCCAATAAACTCACTAGTTCACTAATCTAGACTTGAAAAAATATCTGTTGGTGCCCTACTGAGTGAAGAGATGCTTGTTCAAATGCTGTGCTCATAGGCAAACAACCTCATGTTGCTATCAGCATCAACAGAGACTACACAGGTACTGTTTTTCATGAGTCACTGGTTTAGGGTGGCTTGTGCAGGACACCAGACTCCCGAGTCCTTCTGTCTAAGGCTTATCAAGAGAAACACTCACTGAGACCAAAGGAAGTGTCCTTCAATAACAGACTAAATTACCGAGATCTGAATCTCCCACTGACCGTGTCCTACCTTACTGGAATTACCTGCTGCCAAGCCAAAGGAAGATTGTAAAGATAAAAGTCCCAGGCAATAATTAAAACAAATTTCTCATCACAAAATTCCTGGAGTGGGGTGGGGGTGTGTGTGGGTGTTCCTCCTGGGTGACTATGCAGACTAGGTGCCCCAAGGCCATGGGACAGATGAGGGTAGCCAGCCTTCCTTGGCACTCAGCTCCAGGCACAAGGCAGGCCCTGTGTGACACTCAAAATCACCCTCTACACACAGAGGTAGCTTTGCGCAGCAGGGAACAAGCTCTGCCGGCCCCAAGGAGACTCACAGAAACCATCTAACCCACAAAAGAAGGTCTGTGCCAGGACTCCAGCTGATTCTGCTCTTACAGGCTGGGCACACTGAGTCACGAGTCACCCCAGCATAGGGTGTGTGTGTGTCTGTGTTTAAGGACAGAGCTCAGCAGAGTGCTTGCTTGGCATGCATGGAGGTCCAAGTTGCATTTCCAGCACTGCAAAAACTGGGTATGGCTGTACATACCTGTATCATGGCACTTAGGAGGTAGAGGCAGGAAGAGCAGAAGTTCAAGATTATCTTTAGTTACGAGTTAGAGGCTAGCCTGACTACACAATTCATGTAGTATTGGCTAAAGAGAAGAAACTAGAGCTGGACAGAAGCTGGCCCATGAGCTAGGGAAATGGCTCAATGAGCCAACTGCATGCTAAGCAAGTGTGAAGACCCGAGTTCATGTCTCCAGCACCTACATAAAATCCATACGTGGGGGCTAAAGAAATGGCTTGGATTAAGAGCACTGGCTGCTTTTCCAGAGGACCTGGGTTTGATCTCT
This sequence comes from Alexandromys fortis, assembly GCF_014885135.2. Lineage (NCBI taxonomy): Eukaryota > Metazoa > Chordata > Mammalia > Rodentia > Cricetidae > Alexandromys > Alexandromys fortis. Next base: position 3,722,223 of record NW_026068021.1, read on the forward strand.
AGCATCAAATGTCAGCTCAGAGCCACCTGTAACTCCAATTCCAGGGACCTCATACCCTCTTCTGGCCTCTGTGGGTACCAGGCACACATGTGGTACAAACATTCATTCAGACAAAACACCCATACACAAAATAAATACACACACACACAAACACATATACACACACATATATACATATGTACACACACACACACCACCACTACCACAACCAACAAAAACCCTGGTGTGACTATGAGTACTTGTAACCCCAGTGCTGGGGTTGCTCCATGTCAGTCATGCAATAGTGAGTGCTAGGTTCAATGACAGACTCTGTCTCAAAGAAAAATGTTGAAAGCAACTGATGAAGTAACCCAAAGTGGACCTTTGGCCTTCAAATGTGCAAGCACACAAACACACACCAAATAACACAAAAGGAGGGATAATGTGCTCATCTAACATGCTCACCCGCACACATGAACATGACTTGGTGGCCTCAGACCCAAGGGTGTGGTGTGCATAACACGTGCTGGAGGGTTTCTTATTAAACATTTCTTTATGTGACTTTGACAAATACAGTTATGGGCTATTAAGAATTCAAAAAGGTCCCAGAAAAGCCTGTTGAGGAGCACTTTCCTCTCAGATTCCATCCTGCAAGGAAGCTAGTTCCTTAACACACAGGATGCCAAAAGGAGGTGAAACAACAGGATCATCTCAGGGAGATGAAACTTCCCAACCTACAGGAAGCTCCTCAAACTCAGGAAGAAAAACAACTCCATAGCTTCAGGAAGACTAATGCCCGCCAGCTGTACTGGGCCCAAGAACCACAAGCTGCAAGGAGTGCTGAAACTCTTGGACAAGCCCAGCTGCTTGAAAGTTGCCTGTGAGGGTCAGACCAACTGACCTGGAAAGGGAATTCTCCAACCTGGTGAGCTGGCTACAGGCTGTGCAGTGTGTTCCATATTTCCAGCTTTTGTCAATGGTCACCCATGCTGGGGTGAGCTTTGGTGATTCAGCTGTCTTTGCATCATTTCCGCTCCTGTAAGTAACCCCTCACCCATATTCATGTAAGCAACCCTCATGCAGCTCTTTGCTTCACCAAGTTGGACTCTGGTGGTATCTGTACTTTTGTCTGTCATTCCCTATCCATGATGTTCATGTCTCCCCAGGAATACTATTACACTACCACTTTGTAGGACAGGAAGTAGGAAATCGTGGGGGACTGGGCAGGCTGAAAGTAGAAAGCCTCCTCACCCACACAAAGCAACCAACACTGGGGCCATGGAGGATGCAATGGTGGTGCTGTCACGCCAGGAAAGCCAAATAGCTTCCAACTTTCTGAGATACCAACAACCAGGCCTGCAAAGCTCATTCCTCCTCCTGGGGGACACATCCGGAGACGAGGTAGCCTGCCACAACAGGACCATGGCTAGGTCAAGGGGCACTGAGGTCTCCGAAGCCAAATTTCTGTAGACTGTTTGGCTCTTCACCTCCCACACAGGCTATGAGGGGTGAGGTTAAAATGGGGTTATGACACATTCAAAGGACACAATATGCTATAAGTGTGGATCAGACTCAGAATACTTTGTTGAGAGAACTAGAAAGCCACAAAGATGGAGAGCCTCTCAACCACTGTACAGAACCAAAAACCAAGTAAAAATAACTGCGCTGAATAACAAACAAGCTGCCTGGGAATACTAGCAGGAGTGGGAATCAGGGGTCATGGCCATGGGCATCTTCAGCAGCACCATCTTCAAGCTTTCAAAGTAAAAAATTTAAGCAAATACTCACTTTAAATACTAAAACCAGGACTGGTGAGATGGCTTAGCTTAGCAGGTAAGTGTGGCTGCCACCAAGACTGACCCTCAAGGGGACAGCTGACTCCTGCTAGGTGTCCTGACATATTAACATGTGTTTGCAATGACATATAGATTTATAAACCAGTGCCTTTGAGCAGTATGTCGTCTCTGGTAGTCCTACCCCACGAAACAACCCTGAGCCTATGTGGAGCAGCACAAGAACCCCTGGGTCCCCAGTTTTCCTCATACTCAAGTGGTTCAGGGAAGCTGTGGCCCAGTTAAGTTCTGTTTGTTTTTTTAAAGATTTATTATGTATACAACATCCTGCCTCCATGTATGCCTACACACCAGAAGAGGGCGCCAGATCTCATTACAGATGGTTGTGAGCCACCATGAGGTTGCTGGGAATTGAACTCAGGACCTCTGGAAGAACAGCAGTCAGTGCTCTTAACCACTGAGCCATCTCTCCAGCCCCCCAGTTAAGTTCTGTAACGAGTACTGGGCCCCAGTGGAATGCTGTGTCCCTACCCTCCAGTCCAAGCTCTTGATGGCTGGTTCCTTGTAAGCTGATAGCATGTGGCCTCAAACAATGAAGAGGCCGAACTTGCCCATCACCATCCCTAGTTCACCCTGACCAAGGGAACTCTTTCTGGTCGCATAACACTAAATTAACAAGAATGTTCTCAGTCACAGTGGGTTCAGAACAAGAACCAGTTTATTCTGGAAGATCCACTTTTGTTGATTAATCAAAAAATGGTACCAGATGGTGGTGGCCCACACCTTTTCTTTTCTTTGTTAGGTAAATTGGTATCGTGCCTACATGTATGTATGTCTGTGTAAGGGTGTCAGATCCCCTGTAACTGAGATCCACTGGAAGGGCAGCCACCACTCTACATCACTGAATCATCTCTCCAGGCCTTTAATCCCAGCACTTGGGAGGCAGAGGCAGGCAGTTTTCTGAGTTCTGAGTTCTAGGCAAGCCTGGTCTACAGAGCAAGTTAGTTCCTGGACAATCAGAAAGCCTGTCTTCAAAAACCAAAAAAAAAAAAAAAAAAAAACAAACATAAAAAAAAAAAAAAAAAAAAAAAAAAAAAAACCAAACATTAAAAAAAAAAACCAAAAACAAAACACTAGGATGTATTCCCAATGTTTCAGAAGTATAGCAGTGATTGGCCTGCTCCATACAGGAACTCCTGCAATCCAGAGCTGTGTCTGTTCCTTTGTTCTCAAGAACTGCTTGGGCCAGTTGCCTGATCCTGGCCAGTGACACAGCTCAACTCAGAGGAAAATAACCATTCAGCTGGCCTGATGACATAGGCCTGTCATCCCAGCTACTTAAGAAGCTGAGCCTGGAGGATCAAGAAGTCTAGGCCTGCTTGGGCTACAGAGTTGAAGGCACACTGCCTCAAAATTCTAAGTTAAAAAGGGCTGTAGTGTATCTCAAAGGTAGAGCCCTTGCCTAACATGAGAGATGTCCTGGGTTCCATCCCCAGCAGCACAAAAAACATTAAAAACTAAAACCAGTTAGTGTAGTCACTTCTACGTGTAAAACTTAATTTTTTCCCCTTGAGACAGGGTTTCTCTGTATAATAGCCTTGACTATTTTGTAGACCAGGTAGCCCAGGCTGGCCTAGAATTCAGAGACCCGCCCACCTCTTCTGTGATTAAATGCATGGGCACGGTGCTTTAGATTTTTAACTAAACGATAGTTTAGTTAAAGTACCTTCCCAATATAATTAGAGTTAAAAAAAAAAAAAAAAGGCACTCTGGACACTGTGATGAAACCAGATATAGCCAGACTGGTTTGTATTTATAGCATCCGGTTTAGTACACAGAAAATTCCCCAACAAGGCTGCCCTGTAGATAACCGGCAATTAGAGCGAGGACTATATCTTCGTTAAGCTGATAGCCGGTGACTAAAGCCCCTGCTCCTAATCCAGGCCACCCAGCAGCTAAATCAAATGGCAAGTCTTTGAAACCAAGGATGCCAGGGCTCACCCCTCACCTGCCAAGGTACTGGACGGAGCAGTGTTATGGAAGGAAATACTGCGGGGCTGGTCTCTTTGATGGCTTGGTAACTCCCACATGTGGCCTTGATCACAAGTCCTTTACCAGGCTCACTCTGGGCACGTGGGGACAAACGTAAACAAGCATGAGCACTAATATGAGTCTTCAGCCCCTCACAAGGCTTCAAAGCAGTGAGGCCACTGTGGAAGGTGTCACACGCTGTCATGGCAGCTTCATCCAGCCCATAGAAAACACCGTGCCAGGATCAAGCTGGAGGGGGATGACTGTGGGAGGAGTCCCACAGTGCACGGGGAGCCTAGGTGACAGGGACGGGTAGCTGGCAAAATGTGCAATTGGCATTGTACCGCTATGAAGACACAATAATGAGCACTTTCCACTCCTTTTACTGTAGACCTAAAACTAGCCTAAAACAAAGCCGAGTGAAGCAAAAAGTAGGTCTGAGGGGCGCAGAGGCTAAAACCACACCACTAACACGGCACAGGAATGCTGCTATCTCACAGTCAGGAATGAAGGTCGAAGAGGGGATTATCAGCAGGCAGAAGCACCGGGGCAGGAACCTGGAATCAACCCTGCAGATGGCCTCGGGCTGGCCCACGATGTCTGCCTATGACCACACTTAAGCCGGTTGTGCCACTCCAGTCACTGGCCACAGACAGGAGGACCAGGAGAAACTACTCTGGGAACAGGACCTGATTACCGACGGGAGGCTCCACACAAGGGGAGGCCAGGCGAGAAAGAGGGTGGGCTAGGAAGAAGGAATGGCGGGAAGAGAGGCCTATAAGGAGGGAGGAGGCCTAAGAGAGAGTAGAGAGGCCCGGGGAAGGGGAGGCCAGAGAAGTTAGCGGGGGAAGGACACCTGGGAAGGGGAAGGAAAAATGGGGAAAGGACAGCGCAACGAGGAAGGTAGGGACCCTGAGAAGCGAGGCCGAGAGAGGAGGAGGGGGAAGCCAGGCAGGGAGGCCCTGCCGAGTAGTCCAAGCCCGCCGCCCCCGCTCCGACCCGCGACAGGCAGCCTCGCGAGCCAATGAGGATGCGGGGCGCTACAGACCAGCCAATGAGCAGCAGCGAAGGCGGGGCCTCGGCGCCAAGCCACCGCCCGCGCCCACCTGAAGAAGAGGGTCCGGTACATCTGGTGCGCCTCGTAGTAGTCGCCCTTCTCGACGCTGGCACGCAGCTTGCCCTCCACGCGCTGGACGCCACCGCGGTTGCGGGCGCCGTTGCGGGCACCCTCCTGCTCTGCCATCGCCGCCGCCGCCGCCATGGGCCGGCGCTCCGCGCAGAGCTGACGCTGTCGCAAGCGCGGTCGGCGGCGCCTCCCGGCTTCCGTCCCTGCGGCCACTGCACGCCCTCTACGGTGGCCGCGAGGAGCCTCGTGAGGGCGGGCGCACCGTGGTTCGCACGTGATCAGGGGCGGAGCCTCGGAGTCTGGCGGGATCCTCCAGTGTCACACGAGGCCACACCCCCCCGGCGGGTCTGCAAAGGACCTTGCTAGCATGGGCGGGGAAGAAGCTGACAGGGTGGGGTCCGCGAGCTAAAAAGCATCCCGGAAAAAACGTGCCAGTATTCACGCGAGAGCGGGCGGGACCAAGGTCTAGGACGGGGCTACACTCCAGTCGAGTGTGGGGTGTGTATGTGTGCGGTCACTGCACAATGATGTGCGTGTGTGGTCACTGTATAATGTTACCAGCCGCGTAGGCTGCGCACGTAAACTGGGACAAAGGACCGCCGCAATGCGCCCCTGAAATTGCCCTGAGCACGTGGACACATTTTAGGACATTTGACCTGCTTTAAACGTACCTACCCGGGAAGGTAGTGGCACAGGCCTTTAATCCCAGCACTTGGGAGACAGAGGTAGGCGGATCTCTCTGAGGTGGAGGCTAGCCTGGTCTACAGGCACCAAAGCTACAGAGAAACCCTGTCTCGAGAAAAAAAAAAAACAAACAAACAAAAAAACCTGCAAGGGAGTGCACCTCCTAGCAGCAATCATCCTGAGTGACATCAGGAACTGGGCAGTATGATCAGGCTAGACCAAGAGAGTCCAAGAAGACCTAGTCCTAATTGTGGTTGAAGCAGGTCACTGCAGGGAAGGGGAGGCCTAGGCATGATGAACTGGGAGGATGGGTGTTGGACAAGTTGAGTGTCATCATCTGACAGCATCCTTTAAGACTCAGAACATTACACAGAACCTTAAAAAAATGATTTTGTGTGCTGGAGATCAAATTCAGGACCTCCACTCTTGTTTAGTCACTGAGCTACAATTTACCTTGAAATCGGGTCTCTAAAGTTTCTCAAGTTGGCCCTTAACTCCTGCCTCAACTTCCTTACTATCATGATTCTATGCCAGTTGGACGGGCATTTTATGCAAACACCCCTGTGTATTCTGGAAGCATGGCAACATTAACAAGTCCATGCTCACTCTTCTGTGATGGCAGATTATGCTCAGTGGGCACAGTAATACAATGCCAGGTCAGTCTACCTGATGATCCAGACACTTGCTAGGTGACGAAGGGGCACGTGATACAAGCAGCATGAGTGTGATACCAGGGGACGACTTGTCTGGATGGGATGGAGTGGTACAATTTGTTATAAATTCTTGCTGGAATTGTCCCCCAAACAGGGTATCTCTACTATGTTGCTCTGGCTGGCTGCCCTGGAGCTTTCTGTGTAGACCAGGCTGGACTTGAACTCAAAGTGATCCACCTGCGTCTGCCTCCTGAGTGCTGGGAGTACACACCACTCCTGGATGACATTCTCTAATATTTTTAGATCCCAGTTGACAGCAGGTACCCAAATCAGGAGAGCAAAGCCCTGATAACAGGACTCTTATAAAAGAAAACAAAAAGCCTGGCAGTGGTGGTGCGCATCTTTAATCTCAGCACTCAAGAGGCAGAGGCAGGTGGTCTCTGAGTTTGAGTGAGAAAGAGAACTAACAACAGGAATGCCTATGAACTGAAGATATCAAATCAGTGTGACACTTCTGTACACATGGTGGAAAGTAGAGCTGTTAAAAGGTATGATAGATGCTCCAAAATATATTTGACAGGCTGTGGAGCATGGTGCTCTAAAGATGAGACCTAGGGCCTTGTGCCCACCCTCTTCTAGACTGGACTGTCTCTGAGCAGATTCCCCTAAGCAGGAAGAGGATGGAGGCTTTGGAGGGCAGTGGGAATGCCTCCGGGACTCAGCAGGAACTCTCAGAGCACACAACCTAACAATCCCTCCTCACCCAAATGGGCAGAGATAAGACAAGCTGAGAAAAGAAATACACACTTTTATTATTCACTTGAAATAGCACATGCACTTTTAAAAATTATAACTCTTTTATTTAAACATCTCAATAGCATCTTAATTTGGTGGCAGTATAAGTACTACCAAAGACAAATGTTCTGAAAAGCATTTACAAAAATACATTGCACAAAGTCCTATCTTGCATCTTTAAAAATAAATATTCAAAATATCTCCACCCCCAAGTCCCAATTTAGTTTAATATAGGAAATTCTGCTTCTGCGTGTAACCTGCAGTATGCAAAATGTGTGCATATCACCTGACCACACAGGCAGTGGTGCTAACCCTACGGAGTGGGATGTGCTACTTTGGGGCACTGTATCAAGGACTGCCTGCAACATGCACTAAATCCCAACTCCGAGCCCCAGCAAGTGAGTTTGTGTTCTGCCAAGACCTTCTAACCTGAAACTTAACAATTCTTTATGTAAAACGTCTGAACACTTCAAGTGTCCAGATGATCAGTTATAAAGTCTGCTCACAAAATAATCTAAATATTAAATATTAATTATAACCAAATTATAACCAGTCAGGTGAGAAGGTCCAATAATGGTGCAGAGGCAAACCCAAGAGCAGCAGAAAGTGCTGCTGTGAGAAAGACCAAGAGCGACAGGCATCAGCACCACCAGATAGGGTGGCACCTTAGTGTTCCCTCTTCAGCAGAGCCTAACCCAGATCAAGGACACCAGAGGGTGACATCAAGAGGTTCCTGTCCGTACTGTGAATGAATCCCACCAGTAATGGCCCAAATAAGACTCAAGAACGCCATTTATAGTGTGTGTACCCCCACTGCCCTGTTGAGTCTCACCCTCAGCAAAAATCCAATCCACTCCTCTGGGGAATGGTAAGAGCCCCAGCTAAGAGCAGACAGCCCAGGACATACCCAGCCTCTCCCCACCAGGGAACTTGGAAGAGGTCAGATGAAGATGGAGCAGCAGTTTTCCCTGAAAGAAATGTGTGGGTTTAGCAGATGGGACTTTGCCTTCCTGACATCTAGAGGAGAGCCAATGCAGAGCTTTTGGCCTCCATGTCAGGAGCCTGGAACCTGCCAGATTCTGTTTTCTGATTTTATGCATTGAAGCAAATCCCCAAATCAAAGGGAGTGTCTAAGAACCATACATTCAAATGAATCCACAGAGCCCATCAGGCTTTTGGGCCCTGAGCACACACGCACAGCCTCAGAGGACCCAACGTGTCCTCAAGGCCATCACATATTTATTGAAGGGTGACAAGTTCCTATGCTCACGTGCACTCTTCTCCAAAGGGTTCCAGTGTTATGGTGTCTTGGTATATACAGACATGTACAAGGCTGGAGTGCTCTACTGGGCAGGTTCTCCATGGACTCGGAAGCGGTAGAGGCAGGTGTACTCAGGGTGGCCCCAGTTGGACAGAACCCGGAGCTCTACTATCTGGAAGGCTTGGTCAGGCCTTTCCTAAAGTCAAGGAAATAAGTTATTTTGCATTAGCAGTCAGATCCTTCTTACCCCACCCCTGACCAATCCCTTGCCCTGTGGGATATGTGATAAGATGCAGCCATACCCTGACTAAACCTAGCAGGTAGTTGGGACTAAGGGCAGCATAGACTGCCTGCCATGTTTGACCTTTCACTGGGGCACAGAGCTGGACCATGGCTGATCCTCACCACCCTCTCCACATGCCTTGCCCCACAAAGACATGAATGAGGGAGGCACGATCCTTGTGCTTACCAGTGTGTGGAACATCTGGAGTGAGTCCCCTTCCTGGTCATAGGTAAACCGTCCCAGAGGCTGCCCTTCTTCCTGATACTCTGTTTCCAGTCCCTGCAATGATCAGGTGTTACAGCAGAGATAACAGAGTCACCACTCCAGCCCTGCTCCCCTAAGTGACAGGTCATCTCCCCTGAGAGAGGCCCTCCCTGGAGAAGTACACTGTCACTGGCTTTCTATAACCCACTATCCAAGGGCAGGTGTGGTTACTCCCATTAAGGAAACTTGCACACAGCCACACAGAGGCCAGATCAAGATGGCCATGACCATGCTCATACCCCCAAAGCCCAGATGCCCTCATGAGAACTCCTGTGCAGATTCTGGGTGCCCCAAGTAAGGGACATAAGCAGCGTATGAACAGCAGGTAGGCTGAAGCAGAGTGGGAAGTTCTGTGGACAGACAGTTGTCGGGGGTGAGCAACAGTGACCACCCCTGAGGCTTCCACATGACATTTAGATATGCTTAAAATGATGTGTTCTACATTAGAGAAAATATAAAGAACTATGAGAAAGGGCTTCACAGGCAATGAGTAGATGCTAACTACAAAATGGAGAGTAACAACAGGACTCTGTGACAGTGACACACAACTAAGAAAGGTGGTGAGTTCCAGAAGCTACAAGAGAGCAATATGGCGGGGGGGGGGGGGGGGGGTAGGCAACAAGCACTGTGCACAAATGCCAAAGAGCCTTAATTATGCCCTCAGGGGCATACACAACAAGACCATGTGCCTCAAGGGCTGCTGTTGTAGTTCAGTTAGCAGAGCCTTTACCTAGAAACCATCAGTGAGGAGCTGGGGCATGTCTCCATTGGAGACCACCTGCCTACACTCCCCCAGTGAGGGGCTGGGGTGTGGCTCAGTGGTAGAGCACCTGCCTAGAATCCCCCAGTGAGGGGCTGGGGTGTGGCTCGGTGGTAGGGCATCTGCCTAGCATGCATGAGGCCCTGGGTTACATTCTCAACAATGCAAAAGAAAAATGTACTTTATCTTTTAGCATTTTCCACTTCAGTACCTTACAGCTGTCAGAGCATAAGTGGACAGATGAAGTGATGACTACAATCCTCGAAAGTCAAGTATGTCTAACTCAAACTGCTATCAGGGCACATGAGCTGAACAGCAAACACAGTGCCATGCTACTACTGCATTATGACATTCCTCTAATGCTGACTTAGAAGGGAAAAGGGATAGGGTCAAGGATTGCCCAGGAAAAAACACTCAGAACATTAGCCTTTGTTCTGATAAATGAAATGTCTTGAAGGGTGGAAAGGAGAAGGCTGTTTCCAGGAAGCCAGCAGTGGTACACTCACATAGACTGCGAAGTCTCTGGGAGCACTGGAGATGTTACCAGTAGGTGACAGCGTCTTTGGAATGTGTTCCACGGTGAACGTGGTTGGGTAGATCCTCATGGACAACCGCACCACCAGGTACCCCTGGGAGCCTTTGAATGCCCAGCAATTCCCTGGGTAGATGTCAGGCTAGGGAAAGAAAACAGTACTACTTAGGCTGGAACAAGTTCAACCACTCATAAGAATCAAAGTGATTTCGCAAACCACCATGAGCAAACCAGAAGCCTCTGTGTGTCCAAGTCAATTACTCTCCCTGACCCTGAGTCTCACAGCCATGGAAACCAAAGCTGCAAAGGCAGCAGGCTTGATTGCAGGGACAACATGCTTTTTCCTCCCCATGAAGTCTTGCCAGCCACTCAGTCACCAAAAAATGCTGGTGGTCCTGAAAAGAGGTGGCCCTGCCCAGTATCTTGGAAAACAGTTAAGACTTGGGTACTGGGGGCTGGAGAGATGGCTCAGCCAGTAAGAGCACTGACTCTTCTCCCAAAGGTCCTGAGTTCAATTCCCAGCAACCACATGGTGGCTCACAACCATCTATAATGAGATCTGGTAGCCTCTTCTGGGGTGTAGGTACAAATGCAAGCAGAATACTGTATACATAATAAATAAATAAATAAATAAATAAATAAATAAATAAATAAATAAATAAATAAATAAATATTAAACGTTAAAAAAGACCTGGGTACTGTAGAATAAATCTATCTATCTATCTATCTATCTATCTATCTATCTATCTATCTATCTATCTATCTATCTATCTATCTTAAACATTAAAAAAGACCTGGGTACTGTCTATCCAAAGGTATTGGGCCACCTCCATCCCAGGTGGCTCAGAACTGGGCTTGTCACCAGAGTCAAGTCTGGCTCACAGAACTGGGACACTGAGTTACAGGAAAAGCAGAGAGGTTGATAGTCAAGATGCCAAATAGTGTACCCAGTGTGTGGAACTAGTTGCCAATGCACCTAGTCTTCCATAAAAACCAAAAGGATAGGCAGAGTGGAGTAGACAGTACAGAGGCCTGTCTATACCATGCTGTCTCTACCAGTCACACCTATGATGCCTTCTAATTCTCCACAGGTACAAAGAAAAGATAAAAATCATATTTTCCCAGTTTTTGAAAAACAAACAAACAAACAAACAAATATATACACTGTCTATATCCATGTGAATGGGAGAAACAAAAGACCCAGTGTCAGCCAGTCAAACCTCAAAACCCAGCCCGCAGTTATGAGCACCAGGGCCATATACTGTCACCTGTCAACACTACCTGCCAGACACATTTCAAGGTTCCAAACCTTGGGATAATATTCTTTTATTGCCATACAGTATAATACACCTTCCTGAATTTGGCATTTCCCATTTAACATTTGGGCCACAGATGACTGTGGACACCAAGCTACAGATAAGGAGATTCCTGGAATCAAGAATTCAAGGTCATTTGTAATTAATAGGGAGCTGAAGTCCAAGGCTGGGCTAGAAGGTTCTTTGAAAGTAGGGTGGGCTTCTGCACTAGGAGCCCCAGTCTCCAGTTTGCTGGCAACACATCACTTCCTGAATTTGGAAAGGCTGGACCTGTGTACACAGGTCAAAGGGAGACACTGGGGGCTTCACAGAAAAGTACTGAAAACTGCTTCAAACTGTGAATGCAAGGCAGCACACTGAAGTAGGTGAGTGCCCCTGACCAAGTTTTCCTTTCACCTGTGAGGCTACAGGGAAGCAGCAGTGCAGATAAGGCAGATGCTCCAAGTCTGGAGACATGGTGGCTGATCCAGTCTGCTAGGAATCATGACTGCACAGGTATATGAAAGCAACCAGGACGGTCCCTGTGGCCCTCCTGTGGTGCTCTTTCCAGCTCCCCTCTGTATAGTCTCACAGCAGGACCAGGCACCCTCATGCCACCTGGGTCTCAAATCAGATGGAGAGGATGGCACAACCCAGCAGTGCACAGACGTAAACTTGGGAGCACGGCTCCCAGTGAGGCTGCACACAGAGAATAGGGTCATAGCAGTTCTCTGTGCCCGTTTTACCTTCCCGAGGGGCTGAGAAATGCAGAGTGGCCTAAGGTGCAAGGCCCTGAGGACAACAGCTTACCTGAATCACCACACGAGGTGACTGTGAGAAGTACCACAGTGGGATCCCAAACAGGCTCAGCAGTGCCGTCTTGGTCTCGTAGGTCTCAGAGCACCGAGTACTCAGGATGCTGCCACCTGGAACACAGGGACACTTGTGTTACATCTTATGGCAACATGCTGGGAAGTCAAAACTAGAGGCCAATAGCACTTTTCTTTTTTTTAAAGATTTATTTACTTTCACGTGCATGTATATCTGAGGGTACAAGGTTCCTTGGAACTAGAGTTACAAGCAGTTGTGAGCTGCTATGCAGATGCTAGGAATTAAACCTGGGTCCTCTGGAAAAACAGCCAGTGCTCTTAAACCATTGACCCACCTTTCTAGCCTCAAACAGTGCCTTTTTAAAAAAATTTACAAGTATGGATATTTTGCTTGCATGAATATTTGTGCACCACATGCATGCCTGATGCCCACAGAGGCAAAAAGAGGGCTTTGGATCCTCTGGAATTGGAGTTACAGATGGTTGTGAGCCACCATATGGGTGCTGGGAATCAAACCCAGGTCCTCTGGAAAAGCAGCCAGTGCTCTTAATCACTGAGCAATCTCTCTAGGCCCCAGCACTCCTGCACCAAAGTGCTTTTAACAGCACCTGCTTTACTTGTAAAAAGAACCTTGAACTCTTAAGGTCAGCCCGATATTTTGGTTAAAAACTGGACTCTTTTTTTTATTTTAATATTTATTTATTTATTATGTATACAATGTTCTGTCTGTGTGTATGCCTGAAGGCCACAGGAGGGCACCAGACCTCATTACAGATGGTTGTGAGCCACCATGTGGTTGCTGAGAATTGAACTCGGGACCTTTGGAAGAGCAGGCAATGCTCTTAACCTCTGAGCTATCTCTCCAGCCCAAACTGGACTCTTTTTTTCTTCTCATCTGTGTAAGTGTAGGTATGGGTGAGAGGCCGAAAAATTCCCAGATTTTGGCTAGTCTCACTTGCTCTGGGCATCTTGTCTCTGCCTTCCAACCAATGATATTATAGGGCTGCTATGCCTAACTTATGTGGGTTTTCTTTTCTTTTCTTTTTTTTTCGAGACAGGGTTTCTCTGTAGCTTTGGAGCCTGTCCTGGAACTAGCTCTTGTAGACCAGGCAGGCCTCGAACTCCCAGAGATCTGCCTGCCTCTGCCTCCCGAGTGCTGGGATTAAAGGCATGCGCCACCACCGCCAGGCTCCTGCATTTCTTTTTTAACTGATATATAAAAACACAAAAATTACTCATACCCATAAAATAAATTCTGAAGAGTCACACACACTCATCATCATCTCCACGCCTCTGGGACTGGTACATGTACTGGGATTAGGCTGAGCATACCTCAAGAACTCAGCACAGCCTCACACCTCACAGTACAAACACCCAGCATCCTTTCTCCTCTTGTCTTAGAAGCCCCCAACAGCCACTTGAACCACTCACTGCATAGAGCACTCAACTTTTTATTCAGATTGTCTTTGATATCAGTTCATCTGACGCCTTCACAACAAGTGTCTGAGTATTATATGACTATTAGGGATGGCGGCTCTCAAAGCTTTGTTCATATGTTCCTAAGTAAGGGTCAAGAGTCCCACAAGCACTGGTGGTGGGGGCAGGGAACCTTCAGAGGCTGCCTAACTGGTCAACAGAGGGGATGTTATGACAAATGCCACTAACCAAAAGCATTGGGAGAGGAGTGCCTCGGAGGGGACGAACATTCTGCCCTTCCAGGGAGAAGGCAAACAGGACATTGATACTAACAAGAAATAAGAACTGAGCAGTCAGTGCTGGAGAAATGACTCAGCAGTTAAAAGTACTTGTTGCTCTTGTACTCAACACCCACATGGTGGCTCATAACCATCCATAACTCCAATTCCAGGGGACCTGATGCCCTCTTCAGATCTCCAGTCACCAGGTATGTGGCACATTCATATATGCAGCAAAATGTAGTAATAGGAGCAGCGGGGCTGCGTCCCCAGCACCCCAGCCACCTGGCTAGCTTATGCCCCGAAACAACAACACATAAATTGTATTCTTTTAAACACTGCTTGGCCCATTAACTCTAGCCCTTACCAGCTAATTCTGATACCCCGATCAACCCATCTCTAATAAACTGTGTAGCACCGGTCTTACCGGGAAAGATTCAGCATGTCTGACCTGGTGGCTTGCTTCATTGTGTCTGCCTCAGAGAGCAGAGCTATCGCATCTGCCCTGGAGAGGGGAGCATGGCGTCTCTGAGCGCACTTCCTCTTCCTCCCAGCATTCTGTTCTGTTTACTCCTCCCACCTATGTTTTAACCTATCAGGGCTAAGCAGTTTCTTTATTATAATTAACCAATGACCTTCCTCCATCAGTAAAACACTCATACACATAAAATAAACAGAAAATGGAAAAATGAGAGGGAAAAAAAAAAGAATTGAGAAATTTCACAGATATACACAGCAGGTCCCAGCCCTCAGAGCAAATGCAGTCATGCTTCAGTGCTGTCTCTGACATGTGCAGAGCAGGGGCAGAGGAACTACGACAGGCAGATAACATGGCTTTGATGCTGCAAATGGAGACCTAAGCTCCTGGACACTGACCAACTTCTTCAACATCTTCCCCCTAGTCTAAGAACGGCTGTTAGTGCAACCTCTTGGGGCTTCAGGAGATTTAAGCTGGTGACACAAATTCATAAGCTCCAACATGGCCCCAGAACAAGTGATAGCTGCTAACCCAAACAGCACTCCTAAAATGTCATTCAATGCCTCTGATCTAAAAACTGTTTCTGACGTCACTTCATTTCACAATATAAAACTAAAATCAGAAGAGTCATTTAGACCACGGGCCTCCTTAAGCAGCATGAGCAACCCTGTTAACTTCACCCAGTCTAAGAAACTGGATGTTCCCACACTAAATCGCGACTCAGGCCACACTGAGATTCAGATTATGTGATGGCCCAGCAGCGATGGCAGCCAGGCTTATGGCCACCCATAGCACAGGCTACTCAAGTTGGGTCACAGTGTCTCCAGCACACTCCTCTGGGGGTTTAAAAACTGCTTATTCTTTAAGAGATGGGCTCAGTCTGCATCTCACCTGCAATTCCTGTTTTTAGAGTTCAGAAAGTCATTTCTGCAGGCTTGTGTAGTGGAGCCTCCTGAGCTGCCCACGCTTCCCAGTGTGGTTCACATTCTCACATTTCCAGAAAGGGCTCACAGGCCTCATGCATATATGATGGCTCTGTGGTTGTGACTTCCCTACCACGAAAGAGCATGCTTTGTGGAAGCAAGGCAGCTCCCGTCCCGCTGTGCACTCAGTCTCAGCAACCAAACCTCAGTCCTAACACTCGGGGCTGGACCTGGGTATGAGCTGTAAATAGGCAGGCTCAGGTTACACACACCCCAATGGGCAACTTCCCAGAAAAAATGAATACTTGGGCCTCAGTCAGAGTAATACTCTATCGTCATACTAAAAATGTGTCAGTAGCCTGCAGAGGCGGCACACACCGTTAACCTCAGCACTCGGAAGGCAAAGGCAGGGGATCTCTGAGCCTGAGGCCACCCTGCTCTACAAAGTGAGATCCAGGACAGCTAGGGCTATACAGAGAAACCCTATATTGGGAGAAGGGAGAAAAAAAAGTGTGACACTGTCTGATGGAGGAAGGTCATTGGTTAAAGAAACTGCTTGCCCTGATAGGTTAGAACAAAGGTGGGTGGAGTAAAGAGAACAGAATGCTGGGAGGAAGAGGAAGTGAGCTCAGAGACGCCATGCTCCTCTCTCCCAGGCAGATGCGATAGCTCTGCTCTCTGAAGCAGATGCAATGAACGCTGACCCAGGATGGACGTAGGCTAGAATCTTCCTGGTAAGCGCACCTTGGGGTGCTACATAGATTATTAGAAATGGGTTAAGAGGCTGAAACTAATGGGCCAGGCAGTGTTTAAAAGAATACAATTTGTGTGTTGTTATTTCGGGGCATAAGCTAGCAGGCGGCCAGGGTGCTGGGGACGCAGCCCCGCCGCTCCAATTACTACAGCTGTCCTGTAGGCCCACCCAAATTCCTGGTCTGGCCTTTCATGCTCATGCTAGACTCTTCTATCGGTTACTCACCTCCAGACTCCAGAGCAAAGTCCACCATCCCAGTCTTGTCTTGGGAGTACAGCTTCAGAGCATTATTCACAATGATGTGCGCTTGCTAGCAGGCCAAAAGAAAAAAGAATGATGGTTAACGATGCAAGCAAAGGCCGGGGACCTCAAATGCATATGCTTAGGGAGCACAAGCATGCTATAATTCAGCCATGGCTAATAAATGGGTGGGATGGGGCCAGGCCCCCAACATTAGGGCACAATTCACAGCAGGTATCAGAGCCAGGTGTCCTGGGCACTGTCACCATCAATGGGGGTGGGGGTGGGAGGGAAGATGCATACAGCTGGAAGCTGCATAAACACAAACTGGTATATGGAGCTCTTGGAACAAAAGGATTCAGGGAATGCAAAGCTAAGCAGTGCTTCCAAGTGACGACAGAGGTCATCTGTGGCAAAAGGCTAGGTACACTGTGTTCTCAGAACACTGACACCCATGTAACCATGTGTCTATTGTAGAGGCTGAACCTGTCTGCTTACTCACCGCTTCCGTGATTCCTGAAATCCCTGCCTTGCTCATGGCAGACAGGATGGCCTCAGATGTCGGGGCCTGTCCTGTCACTGTGATGTGATGTGTAATATTCTGCAGCACTTTCAGCTCAAGGTCACGTAAAAGCACCTGCAGCTCATCCTTGCTCACAAACCGAGAAGAAAGCTTCTGCAATAGCCACTCGAGGGAGCTGCCATGCGGATCCTCAGAGAACATGAGTCTCACAGTCTCTTGGATGCGGGCATCAGCCTGATGAGATGGAGAAAAGAACAGGTAAGTGTGGGGCACTCCAGTAGCAAACTGCTCCAACACAGCCTCAGGTACTCCAGAAGTACATCTCTGCAATACAGGACACAACTGTGACATAACTGTCCCCTTCGTATTAAATGTAAGGAATCTTCCCGAACAACTGGCACCTTCTAAACCAACTAGGAATGGACTGGAGCACACTGCATGAAAGCCATTTATACAGTGAAGTATAGAAAGGGGAGCTGGGTTTTCTGATCTCCAGAGTCAGCAGTTCCCGCCACACAGTTCCATAGCTGAGGCCTGGGCAGGCCCCTCTCCTCACTGCTCCTATAAACAGCTTGAGGTGTAACCAGACAGGAGGCTTGACTGGGTCCCTACGTACTATATACAAACTTCTTTTGTTTCCCATGGAAACAATCAAGGGGCAAAGCACAGGAGAGGCATCGACCTACCACAAAGCTGACAGGGATCCATATCCTCAATCCTGTTCTCTGTCCCCACAAATGGCCCCACTATGCAGTCATCCTTCCTCAGTCTCCCACGACTACCTGATCCCTGCCCATCCCTACTCATTTCCAGAAGACAATACGCCAGAGTACATCTGTAACTGGGTATTAGCAAAGATTGCAGACCTGCCAGCCCACTAGCCAGCACCCAGGACATGTATGTAGTGAGGGGGTGTGCATTTTAACCAGCAAGTAGGAGAGAGTCCTGCCCATGCACTTTGTTGTTCCCACCCGCCATCTCTCCTCCTACCTGCTCTGGGAGCTCTTTATACACAGATGATTTATCAGACATTGCACAAATCAATGGTCTCAATGTGGCTTGTGAGGACTCCTGCCAACAAGATGTCTGTATTCTCAACAGACCCAAGGATGGTGGACCATGTAACATCTGTGATATACTGTGACACATAGATGGGCAAGTGGCAAAACATAGTTGGGGCCTACTGTGAGGACACACACACAGAATCACTCTCATAATTCCTACATCTGTCAGCTGTACTGTATAATCAGAAAGAGTCAAGCAGTGAGCTCAGGTGTGAGTAATCTATGCTGCTGGGATTGGGACACTCTGGAGTCATCAATGTGTGACTTGAAAACATTTACAGCCTCCAAGTATGAAGTTCAGAGCATTCAGCTGGCCTGTGCTGGACTCTGGTTCATGCCCAGTACCACAAAAATAGACAAACTCTTAAAATATAACTAGAGAGAAAGGGAGAGAGAAAGATGACCCAGTAGGTAAAGATGCTGCCACTAGACCTGACCTCCTGAATTTGATCCTCAGAACCCACATGGTGGGAGAAGAAAGTTGTTCCCCAAGCTGTCATCTGACCTCCACATACTTACATTCTTTTCCCCCACAAGACAGGGTTCCTGGAACTCAGAGATAGATACTTCTGCTTCCTCAGTGCTGCCATTAAAGGCAGGTGATCATACAGCCTAGCACACTCTTACATGCTTGTGACATACATGTGGCTGCACAGTCACAAGCCCAATAAATGAAATTTTAAATATATTTATTTATTATGTATACAATATTCTGTCTGTGTGTGTGTCTGCAGGCCAGAAGAGGGCACCAAACCTCATTACAGATGGTTGTGAGCCACCATGTGGTTGCTGGGAATTGAACTCATGGCCTTTGGAAGAGCAGGCAATGCTCTTAACCACTGAGCTATCTCTCCAGCCCCCTAAATGAAATATTTAAAATGCAATTTTTGGGGCAGTGGTAGCGCATACCTTTAATCCCATCACTGGGAAGGCAGAGGCAGGCAGATACCTATGAGTTCAAGGCCAGCCTGGTCTACAAGAGCTAGTTCCAGGACAGGCTCCAAAGCTACAGAGAACCCTGTCTCAAAAAAACAAAACAAAACAACAACAACAACAAAAAATTAAAATGCATTTTTTTAAGGTGGAGCTGGAGAGATGGCTCAGTGGTGAAGAGCTCTTCACAAGGACAGAGACACAGATCCCACAACCACATGACAAACCATGTTCCCACCAATGTCTGTAAAGCAACTCTAAGGGGAGTATACAAAAGAGGACTTCTGGGACCTGCTGGTTTCCAATTAGGTCAAGACTCTAGACTCAGCCTCCAGAAGAGACCCTGTCTCCATCCAAGGGAAAGGGCTTAAAATGATGGGACATGACACCTGCTGGCTTCTTCTGGTCTCTGTTCATGTCTCTGCATCTGTCTGCACATGCAGACACATACATAAAAATCTGAAAGTTTTGAAGGCAGCCAGAGAGAAACATCTTGACAAAGTCCGGCACGAGTTTCCTAACACCAGCACTTACCTGCTCACAGCTGGTCCTCAGATGCTGCCATTCTGACAGCTGTGACTTCAGCAGGTTCAGCTCCAGTTCTAAGTGCTGCACACGGTCTAGGAGGGGCTGCTCTTCAGTTCTGCTGGAAGCCATCAACCAGGGAAGGGACAGGGGTCAGGACCCAGATGCACTCAGAGGAGGCCTCAACCCTAAACAAAGCAGCATGTCTATGTCCTCAAAATTACAAATAAGACCAGAAATGAGCTGATGTCTAGCCACAGCCCTGAGGCTGAATCTGCAGCTCCATATTCATGGGATGGACAGTGGAACTGAAGATGAGATCAGGGTATGATTAGTGACTGACCTTAAGGAGGGGATATGAGCTACCCATGAACACAGAGCTTTGCAAGGGATGCTAACAAGCCCAGATGAAACAGGAATCTCCAAATAAATGTTCTGGATTTATACATGCATATGCCAAGTAAGGATTCACTGAACCCAGGCCTGGGAAGAGCAATGTGCACCACACTCCCTCCCACCCTATCCCGCATGCAAAGGGCCCATTAGCTGGCAAAAGCTGCTACCCAGTCACACCCACCACAGGAACTACAAAGGTTAGTACACACAAACCCAGAGAGTGCAAAGAAGATGCAGTGCTGGGGACAAGGAAAACGCTAGCGAGAAGTGGGAACAAGCAAAACTGCTGAGGGACCAGGGCTTTGCAGTGGCACAAGGACCATCAGCTTCAGGTGCAGAAAGCTTGGCAGCCATAAGATGTGTGGCTGCTAGGCACCAAGGTTTAGGCTGGGCCTTAACACAGATCCTTTGAGACACTGACGAAGCCAATGAGACCAGGAACAGAGAGAGGCTTCTGGCAGAGGGAATCCTCCAGGGACATAGGTGGTTCCCTATGGCCAAGAAGGAGCCCATTATACACTGCCTGAAGAGAGACAGTGCTAAGTTCCTCAGGACCCTCTCTCCCTTGCACGGTCCCAAGAGAATACCCCCCACACACACACAAAAACCCAACGGCTGGTCATTTTAGGTGGCAAGTGACATCTGAACCTTACCAGCCAGTAAATAGTTGTTCACCATGCTCCACATGGGCGGAGTACCATGGGAGACAAACTCAGAGCTCCTGAGGTCACCTACCTGCCTGTTCTCAGCTTGCTTTCTTCCAGCTCCTTCTGGATAGCCTGGGAAGCAGGGGAGACTTTGTAAACAATTACACCCTGAGTTCATAAATCATGTCTAAGTAACTTAAAACTTCACATATTGAAGGATGAAGTCTTAGCTTCTGAATGCCTGAGTAAAGGCGTCAAAGGTGAGTATGGTGGGCCTCTTTCTGACTCAGGTCAAGTGCATTCTGGGTCTCCTGACAAGTTGAGGCCTTGCTTCCTGCTCAGCTGAACTTTCCTGACACCAACAGTCAGGAAGTCGGAGCTCATCCCAAGAGCCTGAGGGTTATTCTGCTTATCCCCACTCAGTAAAATGATGCTTTAGCTCAGTCCACTGAGTTCATAAGCACCTGCCATGTCTAGTTCCATGCTGTGCCCTAAGAATGCTTAGCCCTGCCCCCACAAGTTGCATGGTCTGCAGTGCAGACCCACCTGAACACCTAGTTTGGCAGCACACAGTGAGACTCTCTCACCCACAGTGACATTATGCAAAGCATGTTCTGTGCATGTTTTTTGGTAGAATGTCTGAGTGACACCAGAGCCTCATAGGATTCATGAGCAGGTGACTGGATTTTGAAGACAGCACAGCCACCTCTGTTCTGTCAGGCTCACAGGTCAAGCAGTTAAGCAAGAGTTGAAACGCCCAGAAAACAAAACCACAAGACACAGCTCTTTCAACTGTACAGATCAAAAGCAAGACCTTGAAACAATGCAGTCCTTGACTACAGCTCTGGAGAATATTGGTGGCCAACTGAGCTTTAATTAAAAAACTGGTTTGAGCTGGGCAGTGGTAGCAAACACCTTTAATCCTAGCACTCAGGAGGCAGAGGCAGGTGGATCTCTTATGAATTTGAGGCCAGCCTGGTCGACAGAGTGAGTTCCAGGAAAGCCAGGGATATACAGGGAAACCCTGTCTTGAAAAACCAAAAAAGAACAACAACAACAAAAAAACCCTAGTTGGGGGATAGTGAAAAGGCTCAGTGGGAGAAGGCACTTGTGCCAAGTTTGATGATCTGAGATCAATGCCAGGACACACAAAATAAAAGGTGAGAAACAACTCTGATAAGCTGTCCTCTGATTTCCACATGCACTATGGCATGCAAGTGCTCTTGCCCTAGCAAGTGTGAGGCCCTGAGTTCCGTCCCCACAGGCAGGCACAGTGCGCCACCCCCATCCCCACTCCCACCCCGAGGCACGCATACCCACAGTTGCTTTGGGGGGCTTCAATTACAAAGGCAAGAACAAATACCGCAGGGTTGGGGAGAGGGTTCACTGGGTAAAAGCATTTGCTGTGCAAGCATAAGGACTTGAGTTCAAAATCCCAGCACTCATGTAAAAAGTTGAGTGTGGCTGTACACGCCAGTAACATTGGTGTTGTGAGGCGCAGAGAAAGAAGGCTCAGTGAGAGACCTTGTCTCAACGAAAAGAGGCAGAGTAAGAGCAGGATCCCTAATGCCCTCCTTTGTCTCCATGCGTTCACTCCCACACATGTGCACCCAGCAAGCAAAACAAAACAAAACAAAAAGGCAGTAAAAGAATAAATACCTCAGATTTTTCTGTCAGTTTTCTCAGAATATCTTCCAAGTTGGAAAGACGCACATCATGGTCATGGTGGAAAGTCATGAAGTCCGTCTGAGAACGAAAGTGCAGAATGTACAGCTAAGAGCGCTCAGCAGGGTACACATGCCATTAGGGCAGGCCAATAATTCCTACTGCAGCGACAGCTTAGAGGTGTCATCCCTAGCCACGGCCCTATCTATCTCTGGCTGGAGGTCTCAAGCCCAAGAGAAATTATAGTTTGTTTTGTGACCACTTCATATCCACTCACAGATCCACTGGGCACTGTGATCTTCACAGTTCTAAAATAAAGCCCCTGTGGATAAAGATCCAGGGCACACTCATTTCCTTCTATCATCTCTCACCCACACCACACACACACGATGTCTACACTCACTGGCAATATCCAAAAGCACTATTCACAGTAAGGTCCCATTGTGTGATTAGGCTCCTTATTCAGAAGGTGACTAGGGCCAGCATGGTAGCGCAGGGCTGTCACCCCAGCCTTCAGGAAGCAGAGGCAGAGGATTCTGAGTTGTAAACCAATGTTTCTGGGCTCAGTGAGACCACAATCAACAAAAGCATCAAGTGAGATTTCTTTCCATGGGCAAAGTATAAGCACTTGCCTAGCATCCACAAGGCCCAGGATTAATTCCATTCCCAACACCACACCAAAAGAAAAAAAAATCTTTTTATTTGTGTTCTACTATGGATAGAAGTATCACCTCAAAAGGCTTGTGTTGAAGGCTTGGTCCTCAGCCTGGTGACCCAATCACTGAGATCACCTTACCACTGGATCAGGAGGGATTCACTGGGCCAACCTACCCACAGAGCAGGCAACAGATAGACTTGTTACCTGCTGACACAACTGGGCGGAGGTAGCAATGTTTGAAGGGCTTTGTTGGAGGTAATACGGCACCAGGGATGTGCCCAAAGAGCAGATCCTGTCCTGGTCCCTCCTTCTCTGCATCATTTGTGCCATGAGGTGTTTTATCACAGTGGCAAGAAGTGCACTGAAAGAGTCACCATGTAGGCCAGGTACCGAAGGAGTTTCTGGGTCTTACCTTAGCACCGAGTGATTCTGTGGCGCCCATCTCCTGCAGCTGTTGTCCAACCACACCCTTGACCCAGAGTGACAGCCCTTCTCTGCCATCATCCACTTGGTCCACCCGCATCTGGAGTTTCTGAAGCAGGACCGTCAACTCTGCAAGTTTCTCATCGTGGTTGTGGCACTGCACACTCAAAGAGGCTACTTTCTGTCCCATGTCACTCTCCTGAGGCCACTGTGAAGCCTCATAACCAACCTGAGATGAAAGCAAAAGGGATACTCCAGAACGGGGCTGTCGTTCTTTCTACTTCCATGTTGGACAAAGTAAGAAATGTTATTCATTCATACTCATAACTGAGTAATGGAATACTTATAATTCTGCAATTATCTGAACTATTTTAGAACATCTAAAAAGCTATAAAACTTGTGTTATTTTGTGTTTTTACAATTTTAGGGCCATGCATGGTACATGCCTTTAATTCCAATAGTTGGGAGGCAGAGACAGGTAGATCTCTGTGAGTTCTAGGCCAGCCTAGTCTACAAAATAAAAGCTTGTCTCAAAAATATTTTCCCCCTGAGGGGAAATCCAAGACTACCTGCTCACAAGTAGCATGAAAAGCTCTAAAGAACACATGCTCGTAGTACCACCAAAACCTCTCTGGTTGGTTACCTTCAGAGGTGGACTGGGGGGAAGAGGGCCAGGTCTGTGCACATCCTCGGGATCGCTGACCCTCTGTTCTGGCTGCATGGCCGTCCAGTTCAGCACTGGTAGGAGTGAGAAGAAGTTGCCCTGACCCCATAGGGAGAGACCAGCACCTGAGGAAAGAAGATAGCAGTGTGCACATGTACAGGCCCCAAATAGCCAGAGACTGTTTCCACACTGAAACCCGTGGACATGTACTGGTCTCTGAAAGCCATCATGCCACATCTTACCTAGTAAAAGTAGGAGTGGGAGGAGCAAGACAAAAACCTTGCATATATTTCGAAGGCACCTAAGTATAGAAAGGAAACTGTTAACTTTGGAAAGTCAGAGGTGGAGTGGCATTCTGCCCTTCCCTGTGTACATACTAAATACCCTGATGAAGTTTTATCTACAAGGCCTGGCTACACCCACAGGAGGCCCTTTATACACAGCTTGCTAGCAATCTGAGAGGTGCTATCTGGTACCACAAGAAAGACACAAAGGCCTGAGGCCCTGTCCTGAGGGTAGCACCCACTGTGGTGAGCTGGTGCCCACAGAACTCACTAGGGCACTAGCATAGGATCTGACTGAGACCTCTAGCTTTACATATATCCAGTGCACTTAACAATAGCAGTTGCCTTTTCACCTCTGTTAATTTAAAAAACAAAAATATGAAGGTCCGCTGTAAAACATATAAAAATGTATTGATGCAGACACTGCAAATGTAAGCTGAGCCGCTATAGAGCTGCCTACAACTGGTAAAGAACAGCTGTTTACCTCCCCATGCAAACATAGGCCCCAATGCTGACAAGGCATCCTGACCTTGACACAGGAGCCCCTAACATTGAGATCTTCACATTGACAGTTTCTTACCTGGTAAGAAGAAACACATTCAGCCAAGAAATCAAAGTAACAAATTGGTACCATCCACTCCCTAGCCACCAGAAGGTTCCAGAGGCTGCCTTCCCTACAAGACAAGAGAGCAAGTCTGAGGAAACATGCTTTATAAGCTGCTCCTAGATGAATGTTTCTGGGAAGATGGTGGTAGGTTTGTTGGAGGAACAAAGGCCCTATAACTCTAGTGACCAGGGCAGGAGAACAGTGAGCAACACCAGCTACACACAGGATGAAACAAGAGGAAGCACCATTCCATGCAGCTCAAGCCATGTATCATGGGGCTTAAGGCCCAAACACCCAACACGTGACAAACAGGATGCCATGCGCCTGAAGCAGAGACAAGCATGTCACATTGGGAACCTAACATGAAGCTCTAACCTGGTCCCATACATTTGTTTACAGCTGCCCCAAACTACGAGAGCACTAACACAGAAGCCACATAACCACCTGGAGCAGTAACAGCCAGCCAGAGCGCCGACCATATGGCCTCAGCCACAGACCACCCAGCAGCTCTGGTCCTGTGTAGTGCTTGAACCAAGAGGTCACCTGTAGCAGAGAAGACACGGCAGAGGGCACTGTCAGACAGACTGCAGGGGTCAGCACATACTGACAGTACAGATAGCAAGGCTGCCAGTATACTCTGCCCAAACTCCCTCTGGTATCCCAGGAAGAAAACCTTGCTGTGCTCACTCGGACTCCCTCATGCACATTCTTTGTTCTGAAACAAGGTCATCTGTATCCCAGTTTGGCTTTGAACCCACCACACAGTCAAAAATGACAAACTTCCAGTCTCCCAAGTACATGAGCCATCATACTTGGCTCATTGCGGTTTTGTTTGGTTTTGTTTTTTGGACAGAGGGTGTTGAGATAGCGTCTCACTATTTGTCCTGGCTAGCCTCAGATTCACAGGATCCACTTACTTCTACATCCCAAGTTCCCAAATGTTGGGATTAAAGGCATGTGCTACCACACTCAGCTCACCCACAGATACTTCACAGAGAGGCAGGTGCCTCTTCACCACACCTATCAAAGGGTCTAGAAGGTGCTCATGAATGCAGGTGGGTGGTGCCTGCAGAGTTCACAGTGGGAAAGTAGTCTTTTATGATGACTGATGTTCTATAGCATCACTATAGATAAGCAACAAAATGAACTTGCACTCAACCTTTCATTACATAGAGCAGAAAACCTACCCCTTCTTCTTGCTGAACCCCATTTTTAGAGAAAAGGTCTTTTTATGTTGTCAGACTGGCCTCAAGCGATCCTATTTGAGCCTCCTAAGCAACTACAGTAATGTGTTACCAACCAAAGGTTTGTTTTTTTTTTTAAGTCAACTTTGCTCCATTTTTGCAAGAGTGATTACTGACTCTTACCCTAATATTAACATGCTAGCCCTGTAACCATTAAGTTGTTTGAACACAGCATATAACAAGAGAGTGTGGCTTAAGATGATTAAAAATAAATGTTTCTCATACGCATATAACCGTTTTGCTGGCACGTATGTCTGTGTACATGTATGCTTGGTGCCTGTGAAGGCCAGAAGAAAGTGTTGAATCCCCTGAACTACACAATTGTTAGCACAATGTAGGTGCTGGGAATTGGTCCTTTCAAAGAGCAGCAGCCAGTGGTCTTAACTACAGAGCCATCTCTGTAGCCCAAAAAGATTTTTTTAAAGGGCATATTACTTTTATGTTTATTCTATCTATGAGACAAT
Organism: Alexandromys fortis; assembly: GCF_014885135.2. Taxonomy (NCBI): domain Eukaryota; kingdom Metazoa; phylum Chordata; class Mammalia; order Rodentia; family Cricetidae; genus Alexandromys; species Alexandromys fortis. The sequence continues at coordinate 3,748,695 of NW_026068021.1, forward strand.
TACTTGTGGAGGGTCTTTTGAGACAGCATTTCACTATACAGCTCTGGCTCTCCTGGAACTCACCATGTATAGCAAGTTGACCACAAACTTGTGTGATTCTCCTGCCTCTGCCTCCAGCTGAGGCAACTATTTCTGAAGCTCAGATTAAAAAACAAACAAAACCAAAAAACAGCTGACCAAAAGGTGTCCCCAAAAGGTTCCTGGAAATTATAGACATGGCCTAGAAAGCACACACCCTTTACAGGAACTTCTTGGGCCTGGGCAGTAGCTGCAAGAGCTCGTGCCAATACAAGTGTCAATGAGGCCATGCTAAACAAATTCACAAGGCATTCCAAGAGATTCTGTGTCCTTTTTTCACTACTGCTATTGAGACAGGGTCTCACCATACATGTACCCTAGGCTGGTTTGAGCGCATGCACGGTCTATAGTGCTTTGTGAACCTGGCACCACAAAGAAACCAAACACAGCAGTACTTTTGACAAGAACAAACAAACAGAACAAGATACGAGACATAACCTGTGTAGGTGCAGAGGCGACCCATGGCCCCTGCCACCCTGTGTGGCTGGGGCAGTTGCGAGTGGGTGGCTGTGTGTGTCTGAAGGTGCTTCTTCCCCTTACAGTCATCGCCTGTGGTGTGGTGACAAGGGATGGAGTGACAGGTTAATACGCAAACCTCAATCAAAATATTGCACAGAATGTTCAAGAACCTAGGAAGCTATCACCCCAAATCACAGCTAGCATCCAGACCAGCTTATTGCTGGCCAGTGAAACAATCAGCTAGGTGGGCTGTTCATTCTGTGATACTGGAGCCGCAGTATTACAATGGGGCTGGGACCCTCCAAGACCAGCACCACCTTGAATGAGGAAGATGTACTCACACAGGGACTCCCCGTCCACTCTGGAAAGTTCTCCGGCAGTTATCCTCCCACAGTGACCGAGATGGGCTGCAACACATGCAGAAGGGGCTAAGAAAACTCAAAGCCAGCTTGAGTGCCAGATGCCCTATAAAGCCAGTGTGACTAGAGATCATGCCCCAGGAGTGTCAGAGATGCTGACGGTTCCCACCAAATAGGTGAGCATAGGCAACTGGAAGATCAGAACGCTCTAGGCTGTTAAGGTACATCAGCAATCGACAGGTAAGGACTGGTTTGCCTAAAAGGTTTCTGAAGCATGCTTCTAAATGACATGCAAATGAACTGGTTTTGCTTAATAAGCAAAAGTAAAAAATTGAGTCCATTAACTTTATAATTTATTTTCAACTATGTGTGGTGCGTTTATGTGTGTGTGTGTGTGTAATACATACATTCGTGCAGATACACCCATAGGCCAGAAGAGGGTGTCAGGTTCCCGGTACTGGAGCTACAAGAGGGTATAAGCCTCCAATGTGGGTGCTGGGAACCCAACTGAGGTTCTCCACAGGAGCAAAAAGTACCCTTAATTGCTGAGACAGTACTCAAGCCCCCACCCCTACTTTTTAAAAACTTACAAAAAAAAAAAAAAAAGAACCTTTTACTTTGAAAATATTAAATTTGGGCCAGTGAGATGGCTCAGAAGGCAAAGCACTTGCCATGAGTCTGAAGAAGAAAAAACAACTTCACAAAGTTATTCCCTGATCTCCATGAATACCTATACACACAATAATAAACTCCTAAAGTCTAAATCCTGACCAATCTTCAGAGCGCCAAACTGCACACAGGTCCCATCAACATTTGACAAGCTCCCAGAGGAAGAAGACCCACAGAGCAGCTACAAGAGAGCAGCATGGAGAACGCAGGAGATGCAGTGAAGAGCCTCAGAAGAAGCAGGGCTTCCTCCACCTTGAAAGCAGGATTCGGTGGAGAAAGGAGAAAAAATATTTAAATACCTTCTGACCCATGGCTCTTTATCTCATAGCTTTGTGATTCATAAGCTCTGGATTCATAGCCTTTCAATTTGTAAGTTTCTGATTCAAAACTGAGCTTCATTAAAACCACTTGAAAAAGTTGAACTATGAATGATGCAAAGGACGAGGAGGTATACTTGGCCAGCCACAGAGTCCTATCCAGGTAAAAGGATGCACCGCCTAGTGGAAAACCATGAACACACGTCATTTCTTCCCACAGACTTATCCACTCTATGAACCAGATGGCCAAATTATCGTTTTCAAAAAAAGCCAAGTTGTAAAGCATTTTTAAACTGTACACTTGGAAGAAGACGACCTGAGAAGAACATCCACCAGTGAGTGAGTCAGAACTGTAGAGGAAGCACAGTGGTGGCCTCCCCATAAGTGAGGTCTCAGGCTCTGACACAGTGGATGAGCACTGCAGGTCCCCTATGAGGATGCAGAGCCATGGAGGCACAGACTGAAGGCTCTCTGGCTCCCACAGTGGCTGAGCTTGAAAACACTTTTCAGTGAGCCTAGCATGTAGAGGGAAGTGCCATAAGTCATGTCTTCATGTTCTTGGAAGCATTTTTTCGTAAGAAAAGTATGGAGTCAAGTGAACACATGGGTGCTGTCTGGTCCACAGATCTGTGGGGTGCTGGAGACCCATGGCCTATGAAGTATTTCATCCATTTACTACCAAGCCCAGAAATGCTTAGCATGTTCAGACCCTGAGTTGGAGGCCAGCCTGAGTTAGTGAAGTGTGGGTAGCATGGTTTGAAAGAAAATACTAGAACTTTAAATTTTTCAGAAGAGGGTTGGAGAGACAGCTCAGTGGGAGGAGCCCTTCCAGAGGATCCACATGGGGTGGCTCATGGTCGCCCATCCATAATTCCAGTGTCAGGTGATTCGACCTCTGCAGGGCATTGTACACACACAGTGCACAAACATATATGCAGGCAAAACCCATACACATAATACACTGATACACATAAAATGGTAAGTCTTATTAGTAGTAATAAGCTTTTTTTCAAAAGGATAGTGAAGGGGCTATTTTCTAACTGGAACGTTGTACTACAAAATCCCGAACCTGAGCAGTCAGCCCCAAAGTCAATAGGCTCCACAGCCACCCTTGCACATGCTCCTCACAGGCTAGAGGAACTGTAGAGGTTTAGCCAGAGGCATGCATGTCCGTTTCCTAGCTAATCAAAAACTTATCACATTGGCAAGATGCTGGTAAAAGAAAAATGTTGAGCTGGCAAGAGTAGGAGGGGTCCAAGGCTAAAGGCAGGTGGCAGGACATGTGTTTGGCACGTGTAAAGAAGCCTTGGGTTCGACCACCAGGACCAAAAGAGTAAAAGAAGGAGAAAAACCCATATCTGCTGTAGGGGATAGCAAGGCAGGCCAGTCTTTATCAAAGGTAGCTGGAAGGATATATATACAACTGAAATAACACACAGCACAGACATCAAAATAATCTCAGTTAACATACTCTTAAAGCTGTGCAGCCTAAGCTATAGCTAAGCAGAGACACCCAGGCACAGGTGCATGGCTCAGTATATAGGCTGAACTGCTGGGAGGTGCACTTCACCTGCAGACAGTCTGCAGCTGGTCTTTCTGTTACAAATATTGACTCGTTAAGCAGAAGCTACAGGAGGGCTGAGCTAAGAAGCATATTATAGCACTACCTGGTGCTGACTGAAATAGGGCAGTGTGGTGAGGGGAATATCTGTACGGCCCCAGCAGTGCCCCTGCTAGCAGGCATCAGGTTCAGCTGTGTAAAGGAAGCTGGTGGGAGCATCTGGGATAAGCCATGGCCCAGTGAGAGCTGTGAAGCAAGGCCAAAGGGAGGCACTAAGCTCACAGTGGCCCTCACTCTCACAGATATGATGAGGAAAAGCAGCCACTTCTCCCTTCCCTTTCTATGATTCTTACTTTGTAACATTAATGTTAAAGTGCTGACAACACTACAGCAGACAAAGTCTGCACACAAGAATAAAACTGTGGGGCTGGAGAGATGCTCATTTGTTAAGAGCACTGGCTGCTCTTCCAGAGGTCCTGAGTTCAATTCCCAGCAACCACATGGTGGCTAACAACCACCTGTAATGAGATCTGGTGCCCTCTTCTGGCAGGCAGGGATACGTGGCAGGCAGAACACTGCACTCACTCACTCACTCACTCACTCACTCACTCACTCACTCACTCACTCACTCACTCAATCTTTAAGAAATAGGACTGTAGAAACAGAAGAAACTAGACATGAGCAATAAGGATGGAATTCTCAGTGCTGCTCTGGCCTTCCTGGCACTCATGGTGGAGAAGGCCCAGCATCATGCTTGAAAGACAGAAGGGTCTGTAGTCGTTCTCAAAGTGGCCCAGGAGGGGGCTGGAGAGATGGCTCAGTGGTTAAGAGCACTGCCTGCTCTTCCAAAGGTCCTGAGTTCAATTCCCAGCAACCACATGGTAGCTCACAACCATCTGTAATGAGGTCTGGTGCCCTCTTCTGGCCTGCAGACATACACACAGACAGAATATTGTATACATAATAAATAAATAAATGTTTAAAAAAAAAGTGGCCCAGGAGGAAGTTCGGGCAGTCCAAAACAACCTGCCTGCTTAGCTACTTGTGATGACCTCTGCATCAGGTAAGAAAGTCAGGATGCTGTCACCACCCAAATGCCAGGCTCCAAGTTATCCTCCCAGAGCACCCCTGTCTTACACTATCACACCAGAGACCCCACTGTGAGCAGCATTGACTTCTGGTGCTACAGCCACCTGGGCATCTGGGCTGCACTGGAATGACACAGAAAAGCACCCAAGTTGGAAGCCACAGAAATAGGAATTTTTCTTTTTCTTATGTTCAGTCCAAATTTACCAAATCTGAACTACTTCCAGGTATAAAAATACTAAGCACAAAACCACAGGCTGGGAAGGGACAAGTAGGACAGAGCTAATTCAGGTCTATTTAACTCTGCAGGAATAATTCTGAGTTCAACTCTGTAAGAGAAACAGTGTAAAACACCAACGCCTGTGCCAGGGATGGAACCTGAGGCCCATAGTCAGATTTATAAGAACAGGAAGAGCTGGGCAGACCCTTTTACAAACTACAGAGGCAGGAGACTTACGCTGTTTTAGAGTCCTATCTCTGGAGTAAACCCTCGAGGTGGTCCCATGGGTAGCAGAGTGGGCCGTGAGTGCATCAGTGCGCGCTGAGAGCATCCTGCAGTCATGGCAGGTGTATCCATTACTGGCTGTCACCTCTGTTGCCAGTTCACCGTTTCCCTGAGTGGCAGCTTTATTTCCACCTGAGGTTTTCAAAAGGCAAACAAAAGTTAGTGATCACTATCTACAGATTACCCGACCATGGCTTCTGGTTTGAAAAGTATACAAAGTATCAAAGTAATTACCTTTAAGGTCTCCATCATCATCAAGACCTGAAATACACATACACACACATTACACTGTGAAATAGAACTAATGCCACCACAACTGTGCCAGGTGACAGGTCAGCGCAATGCCGTGGCACTGTTGGGGTCTGTTTCTAAAATGCCTGAACCTCCTGTCACCCAAAGGTGATGTGGCATGGGAAGAGACCTGCATTCTAGCACATTCTGGCCCACAAGGACAGACAAGAGGGAAGAAGTAGCCAGCTGTGTGGAACCTCTAGGCTTTTATCTTACAGCATGTGGGCCTGAGACTGCTCCATGGCTAAGCAAAGCAGAGGCATCCCAAGCCAAGCACTCAGGACTTCTAGAGCTAAGCTGGCTCTTCTAACTCCTCCAGCAGAGCAACCAGAACATAAGCTGAACTCAGCAGATGGCTCTGTGGCTCTTAGCAGAGGCTGTGTCTGGGTGCTCAGCCTTGGTGACATGGCATAGGTCATCTTAAGGATGCAGATGGCCCTGTATCTGAGCTGGGGCACACTCTTGTCTTCCAGTACTGATTGCTTCACAGAAAGTCCTTTATTTTAGAAGGGGTCTTTTATGGAGCTCGGGTTGGCCTTGAACTCACTATGTAGTTTAGGTTTGGCTTCAACTCCTGATTCTCCTGCCTTCACATTCTGGGTTTCTGGATTATAGGAATAGGTAACCATGTCCAGCCTGAACAAGTGCTTTCTAATGACTCAGAAATACTTTTCTGTTGTTATTGTTTTTTTGTTTTTCAAGACAGGGTTTTTCCATGTAGCCTTCGCTGTCCTGGAACTCACTCTGTAGATCAGGCTGGCTTCAAACTCACAGAGATCTGCCTGCCTCTGCCTCCCGAGTCCTAGAATTAAAGGCATGTGCCACCACTGCCCGGTTTTAGAAATTTTACTGCTTTCTAGAACATACCAGGAATTTTACACTACATTTGAGTGTCCCATACTGAGAGTGGCTACAGGATTGCTGCCTGTTCACTTAATCTGTCATATTACGGTGACCCCTCGCCTAAACCACTGAGACAGCAGAAGAAGACAGGATCCACATGTCCCCCGGGAGCCCACAAAGAGCTTAACTGTACTGTCAGCAAACCATCTGTAGGCCAACCTCTGCCCCCTCCCAGAACAACTGCAGACAAAACCATGCTGGGGACAAGAATGTTCAAGTCTGTGGTTACTAACCCCAGAAGTGGTCCACTTTGGTCTGCTCACGAATCAGAGATTCATCTAGCACAGGATGCCGCAGCACCGAGGCACTCCTCAAGCTGCAAGAGCTGTCATGGCTGGTGCTGGAGGACACGCCCTTCCCCGACAGGTGGTTGATACTAAAAGCTGGCTTGCTTGCACTTCTGCGCTGTCTGACTGTCCTACAAAGAAGTAAGAAATGCGTATTTAGACTTTCCTTAGAAAATATAGAATCACTAGATTTTATCCAAACAAAATTTGTGCCAAAGAACACACACAGCATTTTAAGACAAGTCATTTTTATGCCTTGTCTGGTATAATCTAAACATCCATTAATCTAAAAAAAAAAAGGGGGGGGGACTTATTTAGCTGGAGTCCAAGAATTTGTTCTAAAAAATTTCAGACTATTCTGGGCCCAACAATCCAAAATTGGATCAAACTTGAAATAACCTGAAAATAAAAATGACTTAAGAGTTAAAACAAATGCTACAGCTTCTACATCTAACCACGCCACTCCTTTTTCTGAACAAGTGACAGCACACACCAGCAGCCCCACTGCTTCTGATCTAGCACAGAGTGGCCAACACAGCAAGAGGTAGTGGTTAATAGAAGGAACTTCTGCCTATATTCTTATCACACAACACAAGGAGCTCAAACACAAATGACAGCTGGATGTGGGAGCACATGTCTTTAATTGCAGCAATCAGTAGACAGAAGCAGGCAGATCTCTGAGTTCCAGCCAGCCCCAGCTACAGTGAGACTGTCTCAAAACAAACAAATACAACAAAACTCCAAATGTCCTCTAAGTATTTTGCATCAAGTGATGTGAATGGGTACACACAGGTCAAAGCACAAAACTACCTCCTCCAGGAAGCTTGGTGTGGTGAAAGGCTGTGCTAATATACAGTACACAGTACAGTCATCAGCCTGGTCTCCTGTCCCGGGGACTATAGCTTTTGGGCACCTTTGCGTGGCCCCACAGAGAGCTGTGCTTGGGAGTCAGCTGCCACAACTGAATAGTCTTAACATTTTATGTGACAGTCTGCAGGTCTCAGGGTGAAGCACACTACATAGGGCCCCATGCAGTGTGGACAAGGTGTCAGCAATCTCGTGCACTCACGAGGGCAATGCAATTTTTTTTTTATGAACAAAATAAATTAATGGGTATCACTTCTGCTGGGCATGATGGCACACACCTTTAAGCCCAGCACTAGAGGGGCAAGTGGACCTCTATGAGTTTGAGGCCAGCCTGGTCTGCAAAGCAAGTTCCAGGACAGCCAGATGTGTTATACAGAGACACCCTATCTTGAAAAAAACAAAACAAAACAAAAAAAAGTGTCACTTCTATTCAGTGTCTCAGAAAGGCAGAGATGGTGGGAACTTTTGCCATTGACTACAGTGAAGACAAGCATGGAAGGTAGAAACAAAATATACTAAATAGGCCAACTGACATGCTGTCCACAGCTCGCACGTGTCACAGAGAGGCTTGAGTCAGCCGTGACAGATCAGTGAGCAGCACCGCAGCTGCCGACCCAGCGAGACTCCACACCTCCACATGTGGTAGGCCAGTGAAGCTCAGCTCATCCATGATGAGACAGTTTATGCCTGTGACCATGAGAAGTTCGTCCGCACTGCCATCTCATGCACATTAGCATATCGGCTCCACTCTGTGGACAGACAGCAGATGCTCTGAGCATTCCAGAACAATTTCAGTCAGTGCACATGGCAGATCTGCACATGAACGTGTGTGTGTGCACAAACAATTCCAGGGAAAGAGCTTGGTTTGACAAGCTGGAAAGCCAGTGGGTTTGACAACTGTGAGAATAAGCCATGTGGTGCTTACCTGGTTTCTTTCTCCTTGGAGGGGGTGGCCCTGCTGGTGCTGATGTGCATATCTACAGCCTGGCTGTCCCCACTGCTATATGTTGCTGCTGTTGTGACCAGGCGTAAGCTGCGGCGGGACATCCTCGGAGAGTCAAACACAGGTTCCAATCTGTGCTCAGTCTCAAAATCCAGGGCATCCGAAGAATAACTAGAACTGGAAAGAGACATGGCTGGAGGAAGCACTGGTTGCCAGGTCATGAGCCATGACACTCCTGTGTGCTGACTTTACTGCACTGCAAGGGCAGCCATACTTGGACCTTCACCAACCCCTTCACCTGCTGACCCCAGGTGGGGAGGCCTGGAACTTTGTCTGAGAACAGTTGTTTAGGGCAGGCAAAGACGCCTAGAATCCTGATGGGGCACTAAGACAGTGACACCTCAAGGACTAAAGTGAGATCAGCGACACGTTCTTGAGAAGAAAATGGAAAGCCCCAGAACAAACATTTCATACACTGAAGCTAGATGAACATAAAACCCTTTGGAGCCATGGCAAAGACTGTCACTTCCAATGCAATGGATAAAAAGATGTACCATTGGGGCTGGAGAGATGGCTCAGTGGTTAAGAGCACTGGCTGCTCTTCCGGCGGACCTGAGTTCAATTCCCAGCAACCACATGGTGGCTTACAACCATCTGTAGAGGGATCTGATGCCCTCTTCTTCAGGCATAGTCATACATATAGATAGAACACCTATATACATAAAATAAATAAATCTTAAAAAAAAAAAGATGAACCATTCTGTGCGGTATCCAATTTGTTCAGTTCAAAAGCCAGCTGGTTCCCCTCTCAGATAACCTGAGGGTGAGGCTATGCTAGCCCTATTAGCAGCATCCCTCTTCATCAAGACACAACTAACCCAGTCACTCTGGAAAAGTAGCTGCACATGGTAAGGGTAACAGCAGGTGAGCATGAGGCACCCTGGGAGAAGAGGCAAAGAGTAATGTCAGCAGGGGACCTCACAAGAGCATGAAAAAAGACACAAAGTAGTCAGGGGGGAAATGACAGATACCTTGGGAAGTCCTACTCTATAGGCAATCCCAGCAGCCAGGAGCTGGTGGCTTTTCAGCCTCATGCCCTGCTAACACAGGGGCCCTGGGGCCTCAAGGGTCTAGCTGGAGAAGATCTCACAGGTGGGACACCAAGTCAGCCTGGTAAGTGCCACTAAGAAGGTAGTACAAATGCTTTAGCAGGCATGGCCCTTAGGATGTCAAAGATGCTTGAGACAGCCGGGCGATGGTGGCGGATGCTTTTAATCCCAGCAATTGGGAGGCAGAGGCAGGTGGATCTCTATGAGTCCAAGGCCAGCCTGGTCTAGTTCCAGGACAGGCTCTAAAACTACAGAGAAACCCTGTCTAGAAAAACAAAACAAAGCAAAAACAAACAAAAAAAAAAGAAAAATGTTTGAGATAGGGTACACTAGCAATAAAGGCTGAGTCATGATGAGATAAAAGCTGACAAAAGGGTACTAAATGAGAACACTTGCTAGGCCAATTTCAGTGAACCCAAAAATTATCTTCCTTCTAGTAGAGTACTGTAAACAATTATGGCTTTAGTTTACAAAGATTGCATTTAATATCATAATTGATCTATAGTTAAGGACCAGCATTGTGATGATTTGAATAAGTATGACCAAAGCCAGGAAGCCTTTAATCCCAGCACTGCACAGGCAGAGGCAGGTGGACTTCTGTAGGTTCAAGGACAGCCAGGACTACACAGTGAAACCCTGTCTCAATAAACAAAAACAAGTCAGCGGTGGTGGCCCATGCCTTTAATTCCTGAGGAGACACTGAGGAGACAGAGGTAGGCGGATCTCTGTGAGTTCCAGGCCTGACTCCACAGCTACTGTGAAAAATAAAAACAAACAAACAACAACAACAAAAAGAATGGAAGAATGGTCTCTATAGGCTCATTATTGGAATGCTTAGTCACCAAGCAATGGAACTATTTGAGAAGGATTAGGAGGTGTGACCTGTTGGGGTATGTGTGGCCTTGTTGGAGGAAGTGTGTCACTGTGGATGGACTTTGCAGTTTCAAAAGCCCACACCAGGCCCAGTGTGCCTCTAACCACTGCCTTCATATCAGGATGAAGAACTTTCAGCTACTTCTCCAGAGCCATGTCTGCCTGTGTGCTGCTTGCTTCCTGCCATGATGATGATGATGGACTAAACTCTGAAATTTTAAGAAGACCCAATTAAATGCTTTAGTTTATAGGAGCTGCTTTGGTCATGGTGTCTTTTCATGGAATAGAACACTAAAGATACACACCATCTCAGCTTTCCATTCCTCCACCCATTCACCTTCAGACTCTAGCTGCTAGGTAAAAAGGATCCTCATAGCTCAGGGTGCATTTGACCCTGTGGTGTGGTAGGAAAAGCGCAGGCTATCTATAGCCACTGTCTGCAAAGGACCAGAACTGTCTAGCCAGAGAAGTGAGGCCTACCACGTGGAGGCTAAGAGAAAACAGAAACTGCCCCACTCACACTGCTGACTATAGTCTGGATATGAAGTGGCACCATGTTATGTGATGAGCGTTTCATGCATACATGGTTTGTATGTGCAGGTCAGAGGACAACTTACAAGGGACACTTCTTTCTTCCCATCATTTAGGTACCAGGGATAGGAGTGAGTTCACTGGGCTTGGTGAGAACACATGAATTAACCCAGTAAGCCATCTCCACAGACCCTAGAATTTACTTTGTAGCCCAGACAAGTCCCCAACCTACTGCCTCTGCTCTCCTGTGTGGCAATTGCAGACACACACACACACACACACACACACACACACGGCTCCTCAAAGAGGGAAGCCTGACACACACCCTTCCTTCCTGTAGGATCCTGCAGCCATGTCCTGTGCCCTGTACTGAGTCCCTCCCACCCTCCTGGGACCTCTTCTTAGTCACTTCTTCCACTGTCTCCACACCTAAGATTCTCTCTTAGGTCTTACCACAGCATCCAGACTCTCAGCGGGGCCCCACAGTGAAAAGTAACAAGCACTCTTGGCTACATCATACCCAATTCCACCTAACCAACTGCTCCCTGAGGGCCTGGCTTTGAGTAACTGACTCACTAACAATGCTCAGTCTCACCATGGTTGGCTTTCCACAGCACTTGGCCTGCTGAAGACTCATGGCACTCACTGCAGCCACACCTCATCCTGTATGCAGCCTTCCTCCTACCAGAGGAAAAGCAGTTACTGCCTGCAGAGCATATAGCTCTAAGTCTGAGGACTTCTGGGAGAGGCATCCTCTCTGAGGGAGGCCATCAACAGCTGCCATGACCCTTGTGAGCAGCTGACTGGGCTGACAACTGGTGGGTCAAGGAACAACAAAAGCCATCTCAAGTCTCTCTAGACTATGACACAAAACTTCATCACACCACTGGGCATGTGATGAAGCCATGCCAGTGAAGAACGCCAGTACAGTGACGCATAACTGAACTTCAGTGCCAGGCTAGTAAGATCCTTTCTGAAAAAAACAAACACAGTAGTTGCAGAGATAAATCAGTTAGTCAAGTGCTTGAAATACAAGTGGGAGGACTTGAGTCCAATCCCAAGCACCCACACACGAAAAAGCAAGTGTGGATGGCCTATGGTGGTAACGCCAGCACTGGGGAGACAACAGGCAGGTATCCCTCAGCCTCACTGAAACAGTGAGCCCCAAGTTCAAATCCTGTCTCAAAAAACAAGGTAGATGACACCTGAAGTTAATATCTGACTTCAACACACACATATACCTGTAGGCAAACAAACATGAAAACCTAGAAATGTCTTATATAGCCACAAACAATAAGGCTCAAACTTCTAGACCTAATACCACTTCACAGGAAATATAAGTAGACTCAAGAAAGTAGTTATTGAAACACAGGATGAGGATCCTGCTTGGGGTAATGTGAAAACTCCCTATGAACAAAAGGAGATGGATCTGGGAAACTTTATTTTTTTTTTTTAAATTCCCTATGTAGACCAGCTGGCCTCAGAATTCCACCTGCCTCTACCTTTTGGGTGCTGAAGTTAAAGATCACATTCCCACCAAAACTAGGTATGAGGGAGGCAGTATTACTGCAGGATGGAGCAGGAGGCAGCAGACCAACTTCTCCATTTTCTCCAAATTCTCACAGTGTGCGCATTTTCCAAGAGAAAGTCATGGAGGCTCTGGATGGTCACTGAGATGGCTAAGAATTAAGACATGAAAGCTGCTGAACCAGCGCTGGCACGGGTTAGCAGGTGTTACTGGAGCAGCTCCCTATGCCATGACTGTGCCTAGGCTTACTGTCCCCCACTGGGTATTCCCTTCATCTCTGTCAGCCCAGCTTCGCTGTTCAACCCTGCTCTGTGTTCCTGTCTGGGTCATGCTGTCCTTGGCCTATAGCAATCTTCCCATGGCCTATGACAATCTCACTTACTTTTGGGACCAATTGCAACCCACTGGTTACTGGTTCAGATCCACAGTCACATGTCTCTCATGATTTATCAATTCTGTCTACCCAATGACTCCACTAAAACTGGGACTACCACAACTGGCTTTCACTGAGCACCACTCACCGCTGTATTCCTGACAGTCTGGCCTACTCAGTCCTATATACTTTAAGCATAGCTCTGTGGATTAAATCCTCAGATGGACCCCAGCCTACATACCTAACACGTTGCTACCTTGCCACCACTCCTCTACATCACCTGTCCATAGACTCATAAGCCTAACTGAACAAAGGCTATGAACATCACTATAGCCAAGCACAGGTTTCCCTGGACACATGGATTAACACTGTACTTAAAACAGGTCATAAAGGCTAAAAATAAGTCAGTAAGAATAACTCTTTCTATGATCCCAGACAGGCTCAGGGAAGTCACCTGAGCTGGCCACTCATTTACTTCTGACATATTACAGGCTCCAGGCCAAAACATCATTGTGAGTTTAAGGCCAGCCTGGGCTACATGGGGACAATTTGTCTCAAAATATAAACTGAGCCTAGCAAGTATCCCTTGCAAGTGCAGTTGGACTGAGGCTAGGAATGGAAAGCAGAGTGGTCATACATCACCGCTGACCACTGCTGCAAAAGAATCTTCTTGGGGCCGGGGAGATAGGTCATAAGAAAAGTGCTCGCCAAGATGGTGTGAAAAAGGCATGGAAACCTATCTGCAATCCCAGTGCTCAGGAGGCAGAGATCCCGGAACAAACAGGCTAGTTAGACTAACCAAACTGGTGAGTTCTGAATTCAGTGAGAGCCTGCATCAATGAAAAAGTTAAGAGGAAACAAGGAAGATACTCACTGTCTACCTCTAGCCTCCACATACATACACTGACATATGTCCACACACAGGTAAGTATGTGTACACACACAAACATGGTATTTTCTTTAGATACTTCCTGATCTCTTTTAGGTTTTCTTGTGAATTCACCTTATAGGCAAAGCCACATACATCCCAGGCACCTCTCACATCTTGCCTGGCGCCCAAGTTTTCCTGCCTGCCAGTCATGCCCTAACCTACAGGACAACTCATTCTCCTCAGCACACACCACAGCTCGGAGTGAGGCCCTCTGCAATCACTCTTCCCATTTGGCAAACTGGAAAGGAACAGAGCAACAAACAGTTACTGAGGCTCAAAGGACCCAAAGAACAGGAACATCCTGTCTGGAGCATGCTCCTGGAATCTGGCCTTCCAAAGGCAGCCCCTAGATCAGTGTCTCTCAGGGGATGCCCAAACTATTGACAAAATACTGGTCACACTCTCAGGCTTACTCCCAATCATGGCCACAGGGTGGAGCCTGAAATAGTGAGTCACTCAAAGTGACTAACACCTGAGTCACTGCAAGAGGTGTCTCAGAAGCCCACAGCTCTAGGAGCCACTCACGGCCTCCATGTTCACATGGTTGTGAAGAACTCAACGCTGTGTGACTGTCACATCAACACATAGCTGTGTGTTGAGGTCTTGTGGCACTGCACCCCAACGGGGGGGGGGGGGGCACTCACTCACCTGAGTGCGTAGGTGTAGCCGGTATTTTCCGGTACACACTGGGGTGGAGTGTATGTATGTAGCCGAGAAAAATCCATGTTCACTGTCTCAGACCATGCTGCAAAGGGAACAGAAAAGGACTAGGTGTTAAAAAATTAGCACAAGTCCAGAGATTGGGTTTGCAGCTGTGTTTTGATTGTTAACAGATGACAGTTTTTCCTAGTCCCAAGTCAAAGCTTCTGCTATGTGTCAGCTCCAAATGTACACATAAAAACGAAACTCCGGGCACACAAGCATACCCACCAGGGTTGGGTCCCAGAACCCAGTTTTCTCATGGTGAGATGGGAGGTAAGACAGGAGAAGTCCCACAAGTGCACAAGTCAGCCAGCCTGGTACACAACCACTGCCTCAAACAGGGCGGAAGGCAAGGAACAACACTTGCTGCTGTCCTCTGACCTTCACACTGGTACATCTGCACACACACACACCATATACAACCCCCCCCCAAAACTAAAACCAAAAGATAACAAGTGGGTGAGATGTGGTAATAATCCTAGCACTAGAAAGGCTGAAGCAGAAGAATTACCTTGGGTTTGAAGCCAGCATGGTCTACAAACCAAGAACCTCACTAAAAATAAAAACTAGCAAGAGGGTCTCTGCTAATTTTATAAAATGCATATCACTGACTTTTACTTTATGAAAAAAATTGTCTTGGGAAAAAAAACTAGCAAGAGAAATCTTGGGCCAGTTTATAATGACATAAACTGGGCACTTTGCAAGAAAACCTGACAGTGACTCCAGAGTCCTTTTTTTTTTTTAAATTATTTATTATGTATATAATATTCTGCCTGTGTGTATGCCTGCAGGTCAGAAGAGGGCACCAGACCTCATTACAGATGGTTGTGAGCCACCATGTGGTTGCTGGGAATTGAACTCAAGACGACTTTCCATTTCTTTCCTCTTTTTTGTCTGTTTGTTTTTCAAGACAAGGTTTCTCCGGGTAACTGCTACCTCTGCCTTCCAAGTGCTAGGATTAAAGGCATGCACTACCTTACCAGACTAAAAGTTTATTTCATTTTTGAGGTCTCTCTATGCAGTCCTGGAACTCACTATGCAGATAAGACTGCACTCAAACTCACAAAGATTCCCCTGCCTCTGCTCCCTTAGTGCTGGTGTTAAAGGCATGCACCACCACACTTTCCATTTCTAGAAGGTGTCATATGCTCCCAGTCTTCTGAAGTGAGGATTAGCATTAAGAAAAAGATGATGCCAGGCAATGGTGGCTCAGGCCTTTAATTCCAGCACTCAGGAGGCAGAGGAAGGCGGACCTCTGTGAGTTTGAGGCCAGCCTGGTCTACAAAACGAGTTCCAGAACAGCCAGGACTGTTTCACAGAGAAACCCTGTCGAAAAACAAAAAACAAACAAACCAAAAAAAATCACAAAAAAGGAAAAAGATAACTAATTTTCATCCATGGTCAGAGAGAGCAGCACTGCCATCCTTTGCTGCCAAGCTGAGGTTTGTAGGAGTATCTCAAAACCAAACAAGAAACCCGGTAGCAAACAGAAGGATCAGCAGAAGTTGGAGACTTCTATACCTTCTCCCTTTAGGCAAACATAAAACTGTGGTAAGTGCATTGTTTCTCAGGTTCTCATCTTCGCTTCTTTACAATGACTCAAATCTTCCTCCAGCTAAAAGTACAAGGCACATGTGTGCAAGCACACACACATTTATGGAATGTACTCCATGTCCTCATAAAGGCGGGAAGCAGCTCAGTGGAATTGTGTTTAAGACTACACACCATTCACAAGGCCCCAGGTTCCACCCCAGAACTGAAAAACAAAATAAAATACAACTACTCCTGATAGTAATGGGAATCATAGCCCACTGAAAATCTAGGGAAACACAGTGGTGGCTGATACCTGCAACCCCAGCACGCTGAGGCAGGAGGAGAGCTATGAATTCCAGGCCAGTCTCATCTACAGGTAAAACCCTGTCTGTGCTAGGCGATGGTAGCACACACCTTTAATCCCAGCACTGGGACTTCTGAGTTCAAGGCCAGCCTGGTCTAGAGAACAAGTTCCAGGACAGCCAGGGCTATACAGAGAAACCCTGTCTCGAAAAAAACAAATCAAACCTAAATGTTGTGGCTTTTTTGTTTTTAAAAGAGGGACACCAAACCAAACCAATCAAACAGAACTAAGAAAGCCAGGCATGGTGGTTCAAGCCTGTAACTCCAGAGCTCAGGAGGTAGAAACAAGAGGAATACTGCCATTTTGAAGCCCGCTGGGCTAGAAAGCACAATCCTGTCTCATAAATGAGTTAAAACCAAATAAGAGAAGAAAATAAAATAGAAAATAGGAATATTCTAAACAAAAAAAATAGATATGAATGACAGTTTTAAAAGCTATATTAAAAGGACTTTCATTAATTATTTTCTTTTCTGTTTAGAGATTTAATTTTTTAATGAATGAGTATTTTTGCCTGCATATATGTATGTGCACCATGTGCATAACTGGTGCTCACAGAAGCGAAAAGAGGGTGTTGAACCTGGGTCCAATGCAAGAGCAGGAAGTATTCTCTCCCACTGAGCCATCAGCCCAGCCCTAACACTATTTTCCTTAAAATAGCCCAAATATTCCTTTAAAAATAAGACACTCATATTGGTATCTCTATAGTAACACATGCCTATTATCCCAACATCTGGGAGACACAAGTAGGAGGATCAGGACTTCTAGACCTGTGAGGTGTGAGATCATGTGTCACAAAATGCACTACAGCACCGATTCTCTCTTTTCCTTCCTTCCTTCCTTCCTTCCTTCCTTCCTTCCTTCCTTCCTTCCTTTTTTCTTTCTTTCCTTTGATTTTTTTTTTTTAATGTGTAGTCCAGGCTGACCTCGAACTCCAGATCCACCTGCCTCTGCCTCCTTCACCGGCCTGCGCCACCAGAGACGGCTTTCCTTTGATTTTCAAGACAGGGTTTCTCTGTAGCTTCGGAGCCTGTCCTGGAACTAGCTCTTGCAGACCAGGCTGGCCTTGAACTCACAGAGATACACTGGCCTCTGCCTCCCGAGTGCTGAAATTAAAGGTGTGCGCCACCACCACCCAGCATCTTCTTCTTCTTCTTTTTTAGAAAACAAGAAAGAAATCTCATTGTTTCTTTTAGGCTGTCCTCCAACTCATGACTCAAGCAATCCTCCTGCCTCAGCCTCCTGAGCAGCTAGGACAGCAGTTACTTGTCACCACACCCAAGAGGTCTAAGAACTTCACAGCACACTTGAGTGTGAGAAAACACTTCAGCCTGCCAGACACACTTCTGGCAGGTGAGGGGACATGTTGACAACCTTCTGCAGGTAACAGTAACTGCTGAACCCAATAATGCCTGATACCTGCTTAGCTGCTCCATCCCCCTCTTTGTATGTCAGGGACACTTGAACAGACCCAAACAAGAATGTCAAGGTACAGAACTTGACAACACCTCACTGGCTCCAACCTCCTGGCAGGCCCTAGGGTCTCACACACACTGCTCCCCAACCCCCGAACAACAGGGCCCCGCCCTGGTAGAATGTAATAATGGATTCTGACCAGGAGACCGGAACACTCTGGGCCAAATGACATCAGTAACCACTCCTATTGTCTTTCTTCAGAACAGGTGTTCAACTACTTCTTGTCATCTCGTTATCTACTTGACATCAAAATCAAACTTCGTACCTTCATTTCCCAAAAGGACTTTTCACTATCGAGTCTTCCGGCAACTGCACTGTTTGGCAGGGTCAAACATGAGCCTAAAGCCACTACTGACTTCCACCAAGTTCTCCACAACTGTAATCTGAACACCCTGGTGGATGGGCACTTCTGGCCTGGCTCAACCCCCAGGACGTGCAGAGCAATGCCAAAGTCCAATGGCAATGCCTGCAACCCTGATAAGGATGGAAGACCAGGGGTCACTGGGGGTAATAGCAGTGGGAGACTCAGCCCTGCCATCCCACTCACACCATCTATATGGGACAGCGAAGTCTCAAACAACCAAGCCTTGGTTCCCAAAGCAAGGGAGCAGGGACATGCAAGAGACTACATATGCTTTTCTATCTGTAGGAATACCTCAGCATGCTCTCAAGACAGATGAATGTTCCAGGACAGAGGAGGCCACACACCCACTGCACACCCTGGCCACTGCACAGCTCATCTCAGTTCCCAATCAGTGGAACACCCCATGCCACCATCTAAGGAGAACCTAACTTCCTCTCAGCACAAATGTTCAAAAAGAAAGACAACCAGGAGCCACAGGTCAGTTTCCCATCTAAGGCTGAAGGTCCACAGAAAGGGGCAGCTAAGGGTGATGGGCTCTGAAAAGGTGTCTGATGGACTGAGATGCAAAGGTGATGCCACACAGAATACTAGTGTGAATACAAACTGAGCCTAGACATCTATGTCTGGGGCAGGACAAGGGGGAAGCAGTAACCATGACATCATGACTGAACAGACCCTGAACCCTTCTCCTCCCACCATTAAACCTGATGTCGCCTCTTGAATCTAGAAAGTCCTCCACTAAACACAAAGTTTTGTGCAGATCATCACACTCCCTGTTCCCAAATATTGCTTAGTGAGGACACTGACCCCGACATCTGCCCTGGGCCCAAACTCACCAGTCCAGTGGTCTACTGATGGTCCAGACAATCACCCCAGAAACATGACTGCACACACAGGTTCACATACATGAGCATGCACACACATATACTCTCCAAAGAGCAACAACAGGCCAAATTTGTACAAGGCTCTGGAGGTGCTGCATAGAATTTGTCAGACAGGAAAGCAGCCCACTTCAGATCTGATTTACAGGACAACAGTTTCCATTAAAATTTATTTTACTCTTTGATACACATCTGCAATCAATGCTATTCAGGAAGCTGAGGCAGAAGGATTACGAATTCAAGGCCAGCCTGGGCTATATAGAGTAAAATGATCTCATAAAACCAAAACACAAAGGACAGAATGGATTAGTACACAAGGCAGAGCCTGACAGACACACACTACAATGCTAGCTACAATTTCTTTCTGGGAATATATGCTGTGTTTGCATTAAAGAAGACAAGGCTTCCTCATCAGAGTAGTTCAAGTTCCCAGCTGTTGAGAGAGAGAGACAGAGAGAGAATATGAGCTGGCAAAATGGCTCAGCATGTCAAAGCACTTGGAGCCAAGCCAATAACTGAGTTCTAATCTCCGGGACACACACGGTAAAGAACTGAGAACTGGCTCCACAAATCGCTCTCTAACCTCCACACATGCACACCACCACGCGAGTGTCTTCCTTCTGCTTGTGTCTCTCCCTCTTCCTCTCTGTCTCTCTCTCTCTCATACACACAGAAAGAAACAACAAATAAATTTGTTAAGTTTAAAAATAAATTTTTAAAAAGGATTTGTTTCCTTCCAGGCCAGCAATTCCAGAAATGAAAGATTAACTTAACCCTGCCCTGAACAAAAGACAAAAGTCCACTGATCAGCATGGATGGCTCAGCCACACCTGGACCCTCACAAGCTCATGCCACCACCTACAGGTCAACCGCAATCTGCTGCTCCTCCTTTTGCTGTCCAAGAACAGGCTTAGCTTATCCACACTGCTCCATCTCCAAGGCCCCATCATCGGCTGACTGAGTCTGCCTCCTGGTTAGCCCTGAAGAGGCTGCTCTGTGAAGCTCAGTGTGTGGATTGCTGGGAAATGATGTGCACCTATGGGCTAAAACTCTAAGTGAAGAAATGCAACTGTTTTTTAACAGCACCAGAAACCTCTGAAAAGAAACTGTTGGTCATCAGAGGTCCTGTCACTCCTCCAGCCTTTCTGGTTACCTGAACCAGTGTCACCACTGACATGACTTTGTTCATACCATGCTCCTCACAGGTGCCCTGGCCTCTAAAACAAGGATTTGCTTGAAGTCAGCTTGGTGCTGGGGCAAAGACAGGAGCTGAGTGCAGGCTCCAGAGCACTAGCCTAGCACACTGGCCTACAGAGAACCTAAGGTGGAGAGCCAGGGCTCCAGCCAAAGCTGACACAGAAGACGTGCTGCCTTCCAAGTCCTTCATACGAGGGCCTACCTTTGTCCTGTGCTTATGCTGCCCAGGAGAACACAGGTCAGATAAGGAAACTTCTCAGATGCAAGCTCTGGTTTCAGTCTAAGGAAGTGCTTACTGTTTCTGTTTCTTTTCTAATACGAAGGATAGAGTCCAGGGCCTTCACATGCTCGGCAAATGCTCTACCCTGAGCCACGGCACCAGTCCTGGAAGTGTTTTTATAAGTAGGCACAGCTCAGCAGGGTCTTTCAGCCACACTGATTTCTCACTCAACACCACTCTCCCCATGCAGGATGCACATACAAAGCCCAGGTCTTATCTTAAAGTGAGTTTCTGTCCTTCCACCCTATCACCTGAATGTTTGCCACCTAGAATGCCTGTACTTATTTCACAGCAAAAAAGAGAACACATCAGGAAAATTTCAGGAATAAATTAAATATAGCTTCATGCAAACAACACAAACCTAAAACACAAAACAGAATCGCAACTCTCAAATTAACAAGTACAATCTTTCTACTGGTTTCTGCTGGGGGCCACAGCTGGGGACAGCTGCCTGGATTAGGCCTGAGGTTACTGGCCACACAAGAGATTTGATCTGCACCCATAGTGATGAAATCCTATGTGAAAAATAGCAGAGCACTTGGTCTCAGAGACATTGTGAAAGGCAAACTTAAAAACTGATGGAACACCTCCTTCAGTCTCTGGGAAGGTGGAAGACGCTGCAGTTGGGGTTAGCATCTCCTGGCACTATCAATAAAGCACATCCAGCCGGGCGGTGGTGGCGCACGCCTTTAATCCCAGCACTCCGGCAGAGGCAGGCAGATCTCTGGGAGTTCGAGGCCAGCCTGGTCTACAAGAGCTAGTTCCAGGACAGGCACCAAAAGCTACAGAGAAACCCTGTCTTGAAAAAAATAAAAAATAAAATAAAATAAATAAAGCACATCCAGCCAACCACATCGCAGCTTTAGCCACAAATCATGAGGACCACAGTATGCTTTAAAACCACTTTCCGCCAGGCGGTGGTGGCGCACGTCTTTAATCCCAGCACCCGGGAGGCAGAGGTAGTTGGATCTCTGTGAGTTCGAGGCCAGCCTGGTCTACCAGAGCGAGTTCCAGGACAGGCTCCAAAGCCACAGAGAAACCCTGTCTCGAAAAAGCGGGAAAAAAAAAAAAAAAACCCACTTTCCACATCATTTGCGGTCAAACCCCATAGACTCAAGTCTCAGAGTTCATTCCACTACAATCCAAGGGGGTGGGGAGTATAGGATGCCAGGCCCTCCTCCAGCTTCCCAGGAAGCACCATCTGTCAAGGCCTCACCCCAGTGGTACTCTGAAATCCTATCACACCCTAACTGATAGTGGGTACTCCCCCAGTCCTTCCAGACAGATGCCTCACCTGGTCTGTCCCTAAGGACCTTCCTGAAGAACCAGGGAAGCACAGCCACATAGACACAGCACATGCATCATGTACACACATGTTCCACCTCCACCTCACTGACTCACCATCCACCTAGGACTTGGCTCTGCATAGCAGCCAGGTGCTACCCAGCAAGCTCAATGAATATGTCCACTGTCAAGAAAAATACTGGGAAAAATTTATTTCCTTGGTCTCTTTTTTGCAGTGCATAAAATAAAACCCAGGACATTTTAAATGCTAGGAAAGCACTCTACAGATGAGGATATCCCAGAGTAACTTCTGTAAAATCAAATTTCTGCTAGGCCTAGCCTACAACTACAGAGGCTGATGGAGAAGGATTCTGAGTTCCAAGCCCACATGGCTACATAGCAAAGTCCTTCTTGCTTCAATGAGTGGGGTTTTTTTTTAATATTTATTTATTTATTATGTATACAATATTCTGTCTGTGTGTGTGCCTGCAGGCCAGAAGAGGGCACCAGACCTCATTATAGATGGTTGTGAGCCACCATGTGGTTGCTGGGAATTGAACTCAGGACCTTTGGAAGAGCAGGCAATGCTCTTACCCTCTGAGCCATCTCTCCAGCCCTCCTTCTTGCTTCAAAACCAAATAATTCTACCACACCTATTTTAAAAAATCGGTATTAAACACTCATGCACACATGCACTTTAGACCAGATTTGGTAGGGCACGCATCTAACTAAGCACTGGGAAAGATGAGGTAGAAGCATAAGGAATTAGAGGCCAGCCTGGGCTACAAAGGCAAACTAAAAAAAACAAATGAAAGCCAGGCATGGTGGTATACACCTATAATACCATTCTCCAGAAGGCAGAGACAGAGACAGATGGGTCTCTGAGTTCCAGGTCATTTTGGTCTACACAGAAAGTTCTAGACAAGTCAGAGTTATAAAGGGAGACCCTGTCTCCAAAAACCAATAAAAAACAAACAAATAAAAACATCAGTACTGGGCTGGAGAGATGGCTCAGTGGTTAAGAGCATTGCCTGCTCTTCCAAAGGTCCTGAGTTCAATTCCCAGCAACCACATGATGGCTCACAACCATCTGTAATGAGGTTTGGTGCCCTCTTCTGGCCTGCAGACATACACACAGACAGAATATTGTATACATAATAAATAAATACTTAAAAAACTAGTCTGGCTAAGGGTTTGCCAATCATACTTTAAATAAAAAAAAAAAAACCATCAGTACCATAACACAATATGGTGGGATAGGTCTGCAGTCCCAACTACTTGAAAGGATGAGTCAGGAAGATCTCAAGTTCAAGGACTGCCTGTACAATAGAATACTCAGCCAATGTGAGCAACTCAGCAAGACCCTATATCTAAATGTATCTTTTGAAAGGACTACAACCGGGGCATACAGCTCAGTGACAGCACTAAACAAACATGTGTAAGGACCTGGGTTCAACACCCAGCACTGAAAAAAACAAGGAAGCAGAAAAGCAGCAGCAGGGCAGACAGAGAGGCACTCTGAAACCTCATCCGCCCGAGGGAATCCTCTCCAGCTGCGAGAACTACTACTCTAGGGAGTCCTTTCACACCACTCGTCTGTGACCTGCAGCTTAATTCTGCAAAGGTCAAGAGGCATCCGTCACAGAGATCTTGTCTCCACACTAAAATCTATGACCCACACTTCCAAAAGAAAGGGAGCAGGGATTGCCTGCCTGACCAGCACGGATCACGCTGTTTGCTGAGCAGAGCCCATCAGAGTCCAGCACTATAGTGAGAGCAGCTCCTCTGTCACCTGTGAAGGGACTAGTTTCAGGTAGAGCTAGCATTCTCAGATTCACCATCGGAAAATCTAGTGAGGTACGTGCTCCAGAATGGCAGTGAGTTCCAAATTTGGGGAGTAGGGAGGAGAAAACATGAGCATGTTTTCAATCAAGAAGGTGGCATGGCAACCCTTCAGCTGGTATCCAGGACCAGCCCCTTGAGCATTCACCAGAGCAACAGGGCACTCCTTTCTCCAGGCACTCAGGAGCAGCAGCCTGAGGTCCAAGTCCTGGGAGGCATCCTGCCAATCCCTGGAACTCTCTTGCCTCATTTGAGACCTTTAAGGCAAAGCAAGAGTCCTGCGGCTGACTTCTAAAAATGTACAATTGTTTACAGGAAGCAAATGCAGACTGGCCTGGTTTATGAGATGTGACCTCAAAAGGAACAGAGCATCTAGGAGAGTACTCAAGACTCACAAACCCAGAAACACACTCCATTAAATACCCATGTTCTTTGAAAAATAGGTCAATCAGTAAGCTCCAGTCAGCTTGCCCTGTGACAAATAAGCACAGGGCCAGCAATATGGTTCAGTAGGCAAAGCTACTTGCCACAAAGCCTACTGACCTGAGCTGGATCCCGGGAACTCAGGTACAAGGAGAGAGCGGACTCAGGCAAGCTGTCCCCTACTCTCCGAATGGGTGCTATGGCACCTATACCTACAAAAGGAATAAATAAAGTATTGAACACAGATGTCAGATTCCATGCACGGAACAGGAAGAGCCAAAGGAAAGGAACTTTTGGAACCCAGATGAATGAGCGCCAACTTGAGCCAGAAAAAGGCCCAGAGAGCTTTTGCAATGAAGAATGTAAAAGGCACCCAGGTTTTCATCGAAGAACTCCAAAGCCTCCAGAACTTGTGGCACCCATTTAACACCTGGAAGTGAGGGTGTCAGGGAAACTAAGAGGCTGGAGTCACCTAGGGCAGAAGCCTGTTGGAGATACCGCCAAGCAAAACCACACGCCCATGACAGTGGGTGCAGAAAGTGCACTGGAGAATCCCCACACCCTTCATGCATAACGTAACACTCAATAAGCTAGATGCCGTGGCTCACATTTGTATTCCCAGCTCTTGGAAAACAGAACTCCAAGTCTAAGCTACAAAGTAGACCCCACCTTGCAAAATTAAGAAAATAGAAATAGCAGGGCAGTGGTAGCTCATGCCCTTAATAATCCTCAGGAGGCAGAAGCAGGCGGATCCCTGAGAGTTTGAGGCCAGCCTGGTCTACAAAATTAATTCCAAAGAAAACAAAACAAAACAAGACAAAAAAACAAAAACAACTAAATAAATAAATTTAAAAATTGAACTTAGCCGGGCTGTGGTGGCGCACGCCTTTAATCCCAGCACTCGGGAGGCAGAGGCAGGCGGATCTCTGGGAGTTTGAGGCCTACCTGGTTTACAAGAGCTAGTTCTGGGACGGGCACCAAAGCTAGGGAGAAACCCTGTCTCGAAAAAAAAAAAAAAAAAAAATTGAATTTATGGGTGTGGCTCAGCTAGTACAATGCATACTTCTCAAACACAGAGTCCTGGGTTCCATCCCCAGAAGTGCATAAACCAAATATGGTGGTACAAATGCAACCCCATCACTCGGGAGGTAGAGGCAGGAAGAGCAGAAGTTAAGGGCTGTCCTCAGTTACACAGCCAAGTCAGTCTGGGCTAAAGGCTGTTTAGTTAATCTTCAACAAACGTGGTCCTCAACCCTCAACACTCCTACAGGCATCCATGAAAAGCCCAGAGTTAACACCACACCCAAAGATGAGAAGACAGAACACTCCCCCTGAGATCAAGCCGGAACAGGACAGGCACCGGTGTTATCTGACACTGTCCTGAAGTTCGAGCCAGAGCAATTACTCAGTGAAAGGGGGGAAAAGACGTACAGACCAGAAAGGCAGTAACAGTAAGGCAACCTTTACTCTCAGCTGACAAGATTACGTGCACAGAATATCCTAAAGCACAACTGAGAATGATGGCTAATAAATTGAGCAAAGCTGCAAGTACACAGCACAGCTACACCAAGTCAGCTGTATGTACTGCCACATGCTAGCAATGAGCAAGGTGAAGTGGAATTAATAAGTCCTTCCACAACAGCATCAAAGACCAAAAAAAAAAAAAAAAAAAAAAAAAAAAAAAACAAAAAAAAAAAAAAAAAAAAACCTTGAGAATCACAAAACTCACCCAAAGGCAGAACCTGGGTATATAAATAGTCTATGGGCTTTCCAACGGCCCGAGGCCCACAAAGTTCAAGAACATAAAAACTCACTATCTTGGAAAGCAATGCTGCACAAATGCACTGTGACCCTTATCATTACCCCAAAGGCCCTTGCTGCAAACCTGGAAAAGCTGTCCCTCATTTACACTGAACTGCAAATGTTTCCAGAGAGCAAATAAGTCTGGAAAAAGGAGCTGAGCACGGGAGTCACTTAAGATTTCAAAATCAGCTGCAAGCCAATGTGGTCCTGGTGAATGGTCAGACATACTCCACCAGAATGGCATACAGGGTCAACGGTAAACCTTACATCTGGGGCCAACTGAGAAGGGAAGCGGTTCCTTTTAGCAAATGGTGCTAGGGCAGCTGAGCTTCCATGAGAAGAACGAAGTCAGACTCTTAGACATCATAGCCCACAATGAACTCACAACAGATCAAAGATCTAAGTATAACCAACCACAAAACTATCAAACCTTTTTTTTTTTTTTTTTTTTTTTTGATTTTCGAGACAGGGTTTCTCTGTAGTTTTTGGTGCCTGTCCTGAAACTAGCTCTTGTAGACCAGACTGGCCTCAAACTCACAAAGATCCGCCTGCCTCTGCCTCCCAATTGCTGGGATTAAAGGCGTATGCCACCACCTGCCCGGCAACTATCAACTTTTAAAAGAACAAAGTCTTTGTGACCTGGGGTTTGCAATATGTCCACCTAAAGAAAAAAACCAGATAATTTGGACTGTATCACTTTGAGCATTAAAAATACTCAAGAGGCAGAGGCAGGTGGATCTCTTAAGTTTGAGGCAGCCTGTCTATATAACGAGTGAGTTCCAGGCTAGCCAAGGCTACACAGTGAGACCCTGTTTCAAAACAGACAAACAACAAAAACCCACTATCAAAAGGATGGCAATGGCCATGGCTAGGTGGTAGTGCATACCTTTAATCCCAGCACTTGGGAGGCAAAGAGAGATGGCTGTGAGTTTGAGACCAGTCTGGTCTACAGAACTAGTTCCAGGACAGCCAAGAGTATAGAGAAACCCTGTCAAAACCCCAAAATGATGGCCATGGCTGGCAAGAGGGTTCAGTGGCTAAAGCACTTGCAGCACAAGCCTGAAGCCCCAAGACCCACATAAGGTAGAAGAGAACTGACTCCACAGAGTTGTCCTCTGACCTCCACATACACACATGCTCATAGATATCACACATGGGGGGGGGGGGGATAAAGGTGAAGCAAAGCATGGTAGCAAACACCAGCAATACAAGGAGGCTGAGGCAGGAGGTCTATGAGTTTAAAATGAGTCTGAGATTTATGGTGAGATCCTGTCTCAAAGACAGAGGTATTGCAAGTCATATATGTCCCGAACGTATAAACAATTTCCACAACTCAAAAGACAACCTAATTAAAAGATAGGGAAAGGCTAGACATGGTGGAAAAATACCTCTTATCCCAGCACTCGGGAGGCAGAGGTAGGTGGATCATGAATTCCAGGTCAGCCGGGTCTACACAGAAACAGATGGCAGTGAAGACCCGAAACAACAGTCCACACACATGACTTGTGTCATCTGGGAAATGCAGACCAACGCCACAGATATATTTCACAGCCACTGAGATGAGGGGCAAGGTGGGCGTGGCTGCAGGTGGAAGGAAGGAAAACGAGTATTAGCAAAGATATGGAGAAAATGGGCCTCTCCAGCATTGTGGGTGGGAGTGTAAAACATGCAGCCATTGCGGAAAAACAGTCGGATGCTCCCTACAAAGCTAAACATAGAATTACCATGTGACCCAGCAATTCTACTCTAGATCTATATTTCAAGAATTAAAAACAGGTGCTCAGGAGCTGGAGCACGGCCCAGCCAGTAAAGAGTAGGAACACAAGCATGAGAACCTCAGACCCTGAGGACCCACAGAAAAAAACTGGGCACAGCAACCTGCAACTGTAATCCTAGCGTCAGAGAGGCAGAGACAGGAGGATCTCTGGAACTTGTTAGCCAATCAGTCTATTCAAAATTGGCAAGCCTCAGGTCCCAGAGAGAAGCACTGTTTCAAAAACTAAGGTAAATGGGCATGATGCTGCGTGCCTTTAATCCCAGAACTTGGGAGGCAGAGACAGGCAAAATCTTTGAATCTGAGGCCAGTCTAGTCTCAGAATCAGGACAGCCAGGGCTACATAGTGAGATTCTGTCTTGAAGAAAACAAACAAAAACAAAGGGAGAGAATGATTGAGATAGGCACCCAATATCAACCTTGGGCCTCTACACACACAGACACATGCATGCATGTACGTATTCAGAAACAATGTTCAAGTACAGACTTGTTCCCATGATCCCAGCAACACTAGTTAAGTAACCCAACAGGAGGAAACAATTCAAATGTCCAATGATGTGAATAAACATAATTGAATAGGGCTTTAGAGGTGACTTAGGGGGTAAACCTGCCTGCTACCAAACTTGATGACCCAGACACAGCCCACCAGGACTTATACAGGTGAAAAGACAATTGACTCCAGCCAAGTTGTCCTCTTAACCTCAGCAAACATACACATGCAAATAAACTATTTTTAAAAGACTTAATAGGTCCATCCAGTAGGAAACTATTCAGCCACAGAAAGTAATAGAATGGGGACACATGCTACACGGCACAGACGAGCCTTAAATAAGATATCGAGATCAGGCAAACCCATAGGCTGTAAGCAGAGCTGCAGCTATCGGACAGGAAGGAGGAAAATGGGTGAGACTGCTTGGTGGGTACTGGGTTTCCCTTTAGGGTCATGAAAAGCTGGAACTAGATAATGGTGATGGTTGCATAACACTGTATACAGTTTAAAATGGAAATTTTCATAACACACACACAATGCAGCTGGCTACCTTGAATTCATCCACTTTCTGCTCTCTCCCAGAAAGACCAAAAGGCAAATAATCTGAGGCTGCCAACCTTTGGGAACTAAAAGCATCTCTCCAAATCTCTAGCACAACTCTCAAGTGAGGGCATGGTAGTACACACCTATAATCCCAGTACTGGGAAGCTGGAAGCACAAAGATCTGGCTTTCAACTCTAGGCCTGCCTGAGCTACAAAAGACCTGGCCAAAACAAAAACAAACAAAAAAAACAAAAGGTAACTCAGAAGAGTCCTCTCAGACTCTCATTGGAGCAACGGCTCAAGCATGTCACCTAAAGCCTGGGCAGAGCACCATAGGCTGCACATGGGAGGTAGTGGTACATGCCAGCAATCCTAGCACATCGGGAGGCAGAGGCAAGTGGATCTCTGTGAGTTCAAAGCCAGCTTGGTCTTACAAAGCAAGTTTCAGGACAGCCAGAACTCTTAACAAAGAAACCCTATCTTAAAAAAGCAAAACATAACATAACAAAACAAAGAAAAAGTGATGCAGGCCTGACCAAGGAAAACATGGGGCACAGAAAAGCGAGAAGGTACTGTGACTATGCTCATGGAAGCCCTGGTTCCAGCCCCATCCCCAGCACCAGTTGACCAGTGCAGTTGTGTGCACCTGTAATCTAATCCTAGCGAGAGGGAGGTGGAGGCAGGAGTAAGAGCTCAAGGTCATCTTCTGCAATGTGGCAAGTTCTTGGCCAGCCTGGGCAACCTGAGGCCCGGTCCATCCATAAAACAATCAAACAAGCAAGTAAGTAAGCCCAGCTTAGTGGCGCACGCCTCTAACCCCAGCACCCATGAAGCAGAGGCAGGCGAATCTCTCGAGATAACCAACTACATAGTGAGACATTAAAAAAAAAAAAAAACCAAAAGGGTGGGGGAACACGAAAAGACAGAAAAAGAACATTAAGCTGGAGCTCAGAAAGGAGAAAAGAGTTCTCCTTTACCAGTCAACTTAAAATGCAATGGAAAATCCTGTAAACTCTAATTAGGAACCTGTCCTGGAGGCGTGAAGTGCACATTGTAGGACTGCACTTCACACCGCAGAGCGAGGAGCAGCGAAGTTGCCCTGATGCCCACGGGTTCCCAAACTGCATCCAACAAAGCTCCTCAGCAGGCCAGCCCGGTACTGTCCTGCACGCCGGGCAGGGGGCAAAGGGAACTGACACTCGACAATTAGCAGGTGCAGGATGCCCAAGCCAGGTACTCGCTACTCGGCCCGCGCCCCTCAACGCACCTGCAACATCTGCGCTCCGGGAGGGCGCGCCCCCGGGACGGCGCTTGCGCCTGCGCGCCGCGACGAGTAGCAGGAGACCCCGGAACCCAACACGCCAGGGGTCCGGGGCGAGGTGGGACCAGAGTGTCAAGGCACACGGGACACCGGACCCGGGGCGCCTGGGCGCGCGGCCTGGCAGCGCGAAGGACGTCGCGCGCGTCGTGGCCGGTTAGCGGTTCCCACTTCTTGCGGTCCCTGCCACCTACATCCCGGCCGGCCCTAAGACAGTCCCCCAGTGCCCGCGACACGACTGCGGTGGACCCCCGTTCCCCCGCCCACTCCCGCTCTCGCCCAGCCCGCTCGCTGCAGCTCACCTGCCTCGCGCCGCCGACTCAGGCCTCGTCCGCGCCGCCCAGGCCGGGCACCGAAGACTCTCCGCAGCCACAGCCAATCGCGCGCCGCGCCGGGATCGGAGGCGGGAGCGACGCAAACGTCCGTCAATCCCAGGCGCGTCTGCTGAAGCTCCAGACCAATGGGAAGGCGACTGCCCCTCCGCGGCCCGCAAGGGGCGGGAGAAAGGGCGGGACGTGTGGCGTCAGTGGGCGGGGCGGGCGCGCCGGGACAGGAGGGGCCACGCCTAGGGAGAGGAGACGGGTTCTTGGATAGCTTTAGGCTTAGGCTTCTCTGCGGAGGCGCCCCGCTGAGTTCCGGGCAGGGCTTCAGTGGACCCAGAAGACCGGACTCCTGCTGAAGATGCGATGAACACCTCTTCTCCTCTGCCTAGGGGCAGTGTTTGGAAGAAGCCCTTGACGCCCTGCCCTGCGGGCTGGAAGCCAGGCCTTCCCTCCTGCCCGGGCCCTCTCTCACTTGCCCAGTTTTGCCAATACTGTTCAATTGCATTTGTTTTGTTTCTAGACAGGGCTTCACTCTGTAACCTTAACTGGCCAGGCTGGCCTTGAACTCGTTGAGAGCACTCCTGCCTCCGGAGTGCTGGAATTAAAGGCGTGCACTACCACGCCCCATCTTTTTTTTTTTTTTTTTGGCCTGGAATTCATTCACTGTTTAGCCCAGACTCACTTCTAATTCGCAGCCACCCTTCTGCCTTGTCCTCTCAAACACTGAGATTACTATCAAGTGCCACCACAGCTGGCTTCGGCTATTTTTTTTTTTTAATGTGTTTGTATGTATGTCTGTAAGTGGTTTTGTGTGTGTGTGTGTGTGTGTGTGTTGTGTGCCTGCAAAGGCCTCAGATCCCCTGAAGCTGTAGGTTGCTAGCTATCGGAAGTGAATTCTGGCAGCCAAACCCCAGTTCTCTGCATTCCTGCTCCCCTGACTCCCCAGCGGCAGCAGCAACAGCAAGAGCTCTTAAGGGTTTATCCGTTTTCCCAGCCCTTGTCTTTTACACTTAGTATTTATTTATTTCTGTTAAAAAAAAAAAAAGACAGGGTCTCTCTGTGTAGTCCTGACTGCCCTGAAACTTGCTATGTAGATCTGCCTGCCTGTGTCTGGGAGTAGAGACATGCACCACCACGCCTGGCTGGCTTTTACACTTTGAAGTCATGAACTGGACAGATGGATCAGTTAGTAAAGTGCTGGCCGTGCAAGCATCCAGGACCTGAGTTCAGCCACACAATCTGAATTTAAAAAGAAAAAAGTTTATCACTGTGTACTTGTAATCCTAAGACTGAAGAGTAGGGACTAGGATCCCTGGGGCTAGCTGGCCACCAATTTAACTTCCTCAGTGAGCACCAACCCAGTGACAGATCCAGTCTCAGAAAGCAAGGTGGATGATTCCCGAGGAATGATATTAGTGCACGCAGACGCTTGCACACATTGACACATACATAGGCTCTCACGCTGTTGGCCAGGCTGTCTTGGAATGCCTCATGTTCCCTTCCAGCTCTGGGATTACAGGCATACACCACCACATCCAGCCTGTTGCTGGCTTTTAATAGTCACCCATGCTGCGTGCACTTGCCTCCTTATATGGCAAGTGTTTGACAATGTATTTATTCCATTGGTAAGCTGAGGGACTTTTCTGTAACTAATAGACATTAGAGGGTTTCGGGCCACAAGGCTATTTGTGGGAAACATTTAAGTCCCCTACTAGTAAAGTGTGTGGGTTTGGCAGGGCAGCTGGCTGGCTCCACAGGCCCAAGGCTCTATGGCTTGCTGACCCCTGGTCCAGCTGCTGGACATCTGGGTTTTGTCAGTAGAAGCTCTTATAAATGAAACACTTGAGCATTCAGAGGAAGGGGTCTGTGTGGACATTTGGCTTGGCTTTGCCTTTTTTTTTTTTTTTTTTTTTTCGAGACAGGGTTTCTCTGTAGTTTGGAGCCTGTCCTGGAACTAGCTTTTGTAGACCAGGCAGGCCTCGAACTCACAGAGATCCGCCTGCCTCTGTCTCCCAAGTCCTGGGATTAAAGGCATGCGCCACTACTGCCCAACCTTGTTCTTTTATTTATTTTATATTTTTATTTGTTTGTTTATTTGTTGGAGGTGGGTAGGAATGCACGCCTAACATGGTGCAAGTGTATAGATCGGAGAACAGTTTGCCAGAGTTGGGTCCCTCCTTCCGGCATGTGGGTACCAGGGATCAAACTCAGGTCCTCAGGTTTGGCAACAAATGCCCTTACCCTCTGAGCCATCTCACCAGACCCGGTTCTTTTATTTTTAAATTAGTTTATTTTCCTGTTTGTTTGTTTGTTTTTTTTTTTTTTTTTTTTGAGACAGAGTCTCATATACTCCATGCTGCCCTTAAATTTGATATGCACTCCTCATCCTTTGGCCTGAAGAGCTGAAATGAAAAGGCTGTTCTGCCACACTCAGTTTAAGCAGTGCTAGGGATTAATCTCAGGGCCCTGGGCATGCTCGGCAGACACTCTACCAGCTCTATATCACCAGTCAATTGTGGCTCTTCATTAGCAGCTGTGTGTGGTGGCTCAAGCTAAACTAGGAGAACCGCAAATTCAAAGCCAGTCTGGGTGATTTAGTGAGGCCTGGTAACTGGTGCTAATGGCAGCGTCGTGCTTGGTGCAAACACAAAGCTTCATTTGCACAAGAGGTTTCCTACATTTGGTGCAAATTCCCTTCCCCTGACAACATAAGCAGGACCCATGTGGCAGGCCAGCTGGGGACAGCACGTCAGCCTGGGACATGATCCTGTGTTGCCATGTCCTGTGATGCCACAGTAGACCCAGTAAAAAGCTGTTCCTGCCGGTCATTTCTTGTCTGCTTTACATAGTAGAGGGTGACAGTGAAGACAAGTGGTGGTAGAAGCAGAAGCAGTGGAGTGGCAACAAGGGTGGTGACAAGAGAGCCCAACAAGGCACTCACTGAGCCTCTGAGGCAGCAGAGTGGGCAGCATGGCAGCAGAAGCTGGCAGAAGCTAGCTGCTCCAGAGCGGCAGTAACTGCGACCGAACCTGCAGCCATAAGAGGCACCTGAACTATGGGGCAAAGTGCAGCCGGGGCAGGAAGAAAAAGGAGCGAAGAAGCCCAGAGGGTGGAGAGCAGAGGCTGAAGACAGAAGCCTGCAGTGAACCAGAGAAGGGAAATCGGGAAATCACAGGCCACGGTAGCAGGAAATGCTCCAGAGAGCTGCCAAGTCTGTAGGGCCAGAGGTCCCTGACATCACAAACTGGGAGCTATAATCCCAACTCCCAGACCCTCCTAGAAGCTACAACCCCAGCTGTTTCCAGGGAATGGAGGACTCCCTCTTCTTAGGTATATATGAGGACTATAATAGACTACACACTGGGAATCTCAGCCCTTGGGATGTAGAGGCAAGAGGGTCAGGAGTTCAAAGTTGACCTCTGCTACATAAGATCTTATTTCAAAAAGACAAAATAGCAACAGAAAGAGCTGTAGTTGTTCTAGCCCTCAGGACCCCGCTGTCCAGCATCAGTGTGACCTGCAATAGTGTGGATGTCCCATGCCACCACTTCACGCTGTCCTAACTAGCCATAGCCAAAACCAACTTTTAAATTTTTTTTATTTATTTGTATTTCATGGACATTGGTGTTTTGCCCTCATGTATGTCTGTGTGAGGGTGTCAGAACTCCTGAACAGGAATTAGAAATAGTTGTGAGCTGCCATATGGGTGTTGGGAATTGAACCAGGGTCTTCTGGAAGAGCAGCCAGTGCTCTTAACCAGCGAACTATCTCTCTGGCACCCTCCCCCAACTTTTTTCTTTCTTGAAACAGGGCCTCATGTAGGCTAGCCTTGAACTTGTTATGAAGCTGAGAATGACTTTGAACTCCTGATCCTCCTAATTCCTCCACTCAAGTCCTGGAATTAGAGACTTGTGTACCATCATGATACCTGGTTTATGGAGTATTGGGAACGTAACCCAAAACTTCTGTCTGCCAGTGAGAACTCTACCCTCACGCCACTCCACCCTCCAGACAACTTTTTATATTTGACTTTATTTTTGTTTTGCTTTGAAGAGCAGGCTTTGAGTAGCTTCTCGTAGTCCAGCAGGGCTGACTGGG
Source organism: Alexandromys fortis (assembly GCF_014885135.2). NCBI lineage: Eukaryota > Metazoa > Chordata > Mammalia > Rodentia > Cricetidae > Alexandromys > Alexandromys fortis. The sequence continues at coordinate 3,783,057 of NW_026068021.1, forward strand.
GAGAGTAGTCCCTCTGAGCTCACACCTAGTCCTTGGCACCAGATCAGTATTTCAGTTGTAAACAGAACTTGATGCCAATAGCAAGGGAGGCTGAGAAACTCCGAGCTGGAGGCTTCCAGCCTCTGGAGCTGAGGCTGCAAGGGGATCAGAAAGTTGGGCAGGCTGGGGCAGGGACCCTGAAAGCAAGGTCAGCTTGCCCAGGAAACCCCTTTCTCTTTAGGAAGCAATTGGACTTCCCTGCTAGCTGGATGGGGCAGGAGGCGCCATAAAGGAAGTGGGTTTTTTTTTGGGCCCTTGGTGGTTCCCCACAGAGGTTGAGGGTGTTGCCCAGTCCCAGTGTGGTTCTGGGTGTGGCAGGGAGGGGCCCAGCAACAAGTCAGAGTAGAGACGAGCCTAGCCGTGACAACAGTTCCAAACCAGGATCCAGAACCCCACACACAGGCTGACAGTTCCAGGTGAGCAGGGTCCCGGGTGCCATCCATTGTAGCAGCAGAGCAAAAGTCAAACAAACCCCACATGCCAGCTGGGTGGTGGCAGCGCATGCCTTTAATACCAGCACCCAGGAGGCAGCCGCAGGCGGATCTCTGTGAGTTTGAGGCCAGCCTGGTCTACAGAGCAAGTTCCAGAACAGCTAGGGCTGTTGCACAGAGAAACCCTGTCTTGACAAACAAAACAAAACAAAAACCCCAAATGCCAACGATCATGACTGACAAGGGGGCTCTGTTTGCTGTGCTAGGGACAGAACCCAGGGCATCCCACAAGCCCTAGATAGGCTTGAGCCATGCCCCCAGCCTCTCACTAGGGAGTTTTAGGCAGTACCCAGCTACAGAGACACACCCTATTCTGGTTTTTAAATTATTATTTTTATTGTTATTGTTGGGCTTGTTTCTCTCCTACCTTTATGAGAATTCCAGAAGTAGAACTGATTCATCTGGGCACAGTGGCACACACCTTTAATCCCAGCAGTTGGGAGGTGGAGGCAGTCAGAACTGTGATTTCTGTGCAGTGAGTTCAAGGATAGCCAGGACTTTATACTGAGACCCAGTTTCAAAAAAAAAAAAAAGGACAAACAAAAAGGAACTGATTGTTTACTAAGCTGTCTCACAGGCACCCAGCACTGGAGGATTCTGGGTTGGTCCCTTTGCCAGGGAGCTATCACCACAGAACTCCTTTTACTTTTTATTTGAGACATGAGTTCATTAGGTTCCTCAGGCTGGCCTCGAACTCCCTCCGAATCCCAGGCAGGCTCTAAACGGGAGATCCTTTTTACCCCAGCCTTCCAAATAGCTGGAACTACAGATATGAACCTCTGACAGTTTAGCAAACTGTGAACTGAAGTGGAAAGGAAGAAGTTCCACCTGTGCTGAAGATTCTACAGGGCTGATTAGAACCCCGTGACTCCAGAGCTGGAATGTTGCAGATCCACACCCAAATCATCCTGCGCTTTCTTTAGCCCCTTAATAGGTACTCATTACTCACCTCTGTGTTTGACCTAACAGCCTACAGTTATTAGGTATGTCCTTTTGAAGTGGACTAACAGATCCCTGGCTTCCACCCAATCCAAAGCTCAAGAATGCTACCAGATAACATTTGAAGCCTGTAACAGGGATATCCCCACTTTGCTGTAACCCTCTTATATTATTTTTATGTTTTGGGTTTTGAGACAAGCAAGAGTCTTTTGACTTTGTGTTGATAAAAACCTACAGAGAAATATGTGGGAGTCCCAATTCTTTGTGCATAAGAAGGATTGCACTTGAACTTCGCGTGATGGTTCGTGGATGGATTCCTAGCACTTGAGAGGCAGAGGCAATAGAATTGTTGAAACTTGGAAGTTAGCCTGGACTACACAGTGAATTGCAGGCTAGTCAGAGGATAAAATAAGATCTTGCTTCCAAAAATTTCAATATATGTGCATGTGTGTGTACAAACATATACAATATATACAAGGGCTGTGGAACTGGCTCATTGATTTAAAAGTTCTTGCTCTTATCCCAGCACTTGGGAGGCAGAGGCAGGCGGATCTCTGTGAATTTGAGACCAGCCTGGTCTACAAGAGCTAGTTCCAGGACAGGCTCCAAAACCACAAAGAAACCCTGTCTCGAAAAATAAAAAAAAATAAAAAAAAATAAAAGTTCTTGCTCTTGCAGGGGACCTGGACTCAATTCCCAGCTCTCACATGGCTGCTCATAACCACCTGTTAAGTCCTGTCCTAGGGGATCTGGATGCCCACTTCTGACCTCAGCAGGTACCAGACACTCACACGGTGCACAAACATATGTGTAGGCAAAACCCTCACATGCATGGGCTGGAGACTTGGCTCAGTGGTTAAGAGCACCAGCTGCTCTTCCAGAGGACCCGGGTTCAATTCCCAGCACCCACATGACAGCTAACAACTAACTGTCTGTAACTCCAGTTTCTGGGGATCTGATACCCTCACACCAATCCACAAAAAATAAAAAAAAAAAAAGAAAAGAAAAAAACCCCTCACATGCAAAAAAAATAGGAAAATAAATTTATACCTATGTATTAACTTTAAAACAACAAGCAAGGACTAGAGAGATGACTCAGCAGTTAAGAGCACTTGTTCTTGTTAAGAACCCAGTTTTATTTCCAGGACCCACGAGGCAGCTCACAACCATCTGTAACTCCAGTTCCAGGAATCTGAGGCTCTCTTCTGACTTCCGCGGGCAGCAAGCACACAGTAGCACACAGATGAACAAGCAGGTCTAACAAGTCAAAAAGACAATTGATAAGGCTACAACAACAACAAAAGGTTTACATCCTAGAAACAGAACAACCACTGCCCACTTCCTCATTTCTCTTTTCAGCAAAGCTCTGGGAGGATAGCTGGCCTCGCCCAGCCCTCGACCAGAACTCTCACTAACCAAGCTGCTGCTGCAGTAGGCTTCCAGAGGCCCTGGGACCTTATCAAACCCGTGTGCCTCAGCTCCCTGCACTGTTAGCACCTGGTCAGCCATATCCCTGAGGGCAGCTCCTGGCTCTCCACCAACCTCCTGGGCCCTGATCTCCACATGTGAGTGTCTTTGAGTCTTGGCTGGCTGTAAGTGAGCCCTAGCCACTCTGGTCTTCTTGGCATCCCCAACTTGACTCCTCCAGGTTTGAATTCCTGGACTTGCCTTGTCCTCTTCTCTTTGGGTCTCTTCTTCATAGCATTCAAGTAAAACCAGTTTCTTCCACTCCTTGATCCAAAAGACCTTTGCCCTCCCCACAGGTAATACGCCAGCTGCCCCTTGAGCCAGGTCCAGTGCCGGGCAGGGTGGTACGGGGCTGTAATAAAGCATTCAGGAGCTTGAGGGAGGAGGATTGCTGTGAGTACAAAGTCAGATTTAGCGAAATGAGGAAACCCTGTCTCAAAAGAGGGTGGGCTGGCAAGATGACTCAGCCAGTAAAAGTGATTGTTTCTAAGCCTCACAGCCTGAGTTCCACCCCTGAGACCTACAGAATGGCGAGAGGGAACCGACTCCTGCAGGTTGTCCTCTGACCTCCACACATGCTCCGTGGTGTGGTGTGTGCACTCCCAGACAGCCTGCTTGGAGTCCTTGAAGGTCAGAAGAAGAGTTGTGTGTCACAGGTAGGTGCTGGGGATTGAACCCAGGTACCCTGAAAGAGCAACAAGTGCTCTTAAATGTTGAGCCACCTCTCCAGCCCCTAAAATTCTATTTTTCAAGAAGAGAAAGAAGAAAGGAAGGGAAAGAAAGGAACAAAATAGGTCACCTTAAGCTCCCCACTCAGAAGGAACTCTTTCTGGGCACTTTTTGGGTCTTATGTAGCCGAGGCTGCCCTTGAGCTCCTGATCTCTTGCCCTACTCTCCCCAGTGTGAGGATCTCAGGCATTTGGCACCAAACCTGACATCTGTAATCACGTGCGGTCCGTCGTGTTGTTTTCCCTTAGCACAAGTGCAATCTGTGGCTTCTGCTAGACTTTGCTTTTCTACCTAGTAGTGTGCGCCCTATCAGCACAGTGAAGAGGAAGAAGAAACATCCCAGGCAAACATCCCCTCATCTCAAAAGCCTGTGCCCAAGAAGTGGAGAAGGCAGGGGATAAAGTAGGTGGAGAGGGGAGGGGAGCAACCACGCAGGACTTAGGCAAATTTCAGAAGCTGCAGAATGTGGAGTAGGCGGAGTGGCGGAAGAACATCCCAAAATAGGCCCGGGGCTGAGGAAGGGTGAGGCTCGGGGCATGCCTGGCTCCCCAGGGATTAAGCAGAGCTCTGGGCTGAAGCAACTGTGCTCTCTTACGCTCGGGCCTAGAGCAACTGGCTCGATGCTCTGGCCCAAGAGCCAAGAGCTGGGTCCTCCTCTGCAGAGGATTGGGCTTCCTTCCCAGTAGGCTCTCAGAGTGGGTACAGGCTTCCCAAGCAGCTGATGCCTAGGTGTGGCCTCTAAGGAGGTCCCGACATCTTGCAAGGATGAGGCCCAAAGAGACTCTGGTTGGATACTGAGCTGTGGAGAGGCCTGGCAGGGAAAAATTGAGTCATCTGGAATAGAAACTAGCTCCAATCAGAGCTCAGGCCATCAGCTTCGGCAGGCAGCAAGTGCATTACCTGCTGAGCCTTCTAGTTTTTTCTGAAACTAGGCTTGGATAGCTCCAACTGACCTTGAATTCACTGCAATCTTCCGGCCTCAGGCATCTGTGTTTTAGTGGAGGGTCTGGAAATCTGGTCCAGCTGTTGCCTTTGAAATTGATTTACACAGGAACCATTGAAATGTAAATCTACCACCTGGCCCAACTGTTAGAAGTGACCTTGACCAGGGAAAGGGAAAAGCACTTGGGGGGGGGGCAGTGGATAGGGGTGGGACACTAATGTGTGTTACTCGCTGTGACTGGGCGCTGGAGGAAGGTAACGAATGCAGGTGGAGGTGAGTGTCCCTCACCTGCAGCCCTGACCACCACTCCTGACACCTATCCGAACTGGTCTCCCACTGTCTCCCTCTAACCCACCTGGAGGCTTGCAGGGGCAGCCTCCTCGCCACTGACTTGCCAAGCCTGCTCTAGCTCGGGGTTTTTGTTCTAAATCAGACGGCACCTACAGAATTAGCTGCTGGGATACCACCAAAGGGATCCACCACCCTGATCACACATGGGTCTTCCCTTCCCCACATGGGCCAGGTCAGGACCAACAGCGCTCACACTTGCTCACCCGCTTAGGGGAGGGATGAGGGTTCTATTTGCTCTTGCCCCATCTGTGTATGTATTTTAATCTCTACATTGAAATATTTTAGGATTTTTTTGAATACAAAAATAGCAAAAATTGGTACAGAGCATTCTATTCTGCTCGGCTTCTCGTAATATTAACATGTTACATAACTAAGGCACAAGAAATGGCAGACACCGGGGATTTAATTTTGGCCATAGGACAATTGACAAAGCTACAGATGTAATTCCAAGCTGACAGCTTCTCTCCCTTGTGTGTGTGTGTGTGTGTGTGTGTGCTTTTGTGTACCCTACTTGTGAATGTCCATAGAGGCCAGAGGCTAAAATCAGGTATCATTTTAATTGATATAAACTTTTTTTTTTTTTGCTTGTTTTTTGAGACAAGGTCTCACTGTGTAGCCCTGGTTGTCCTGGAACTCTCTCTCTCTGTAGACCAGACTGACCTCGAACTCACAGGGGTCTGCCTTCCTCTGTCTCCCGAGTGCTGGGATTAAAGGCCTGTGCCACCATTGCTGGCGACAGCCTTTTTAAAACCAGATTTTTATTGTTTAAAATTGTAATTATGCGTATGTCTGCATCTACATGTGGGTTTGGGCATGTGAGTGCAGATGGTCTCAGAGCCCAGAAGAGTGTGTCAGATCTAGACTGGAGTCACAGGAAGTTGTGAGCTGCCCAGTGTGGGTGCTAGGAACCAAATTGGGGTTCTCTGGAAGGGCCGCCATCACTCTCAGCCTGAGCCATCTCTCTGACCCCTCTCCATCTTACTTTTTGAGACACAGTCTGTCACTACATTTTGAGCTCACAGATTTGCCTGGTCTGATTAGTCAGAGAGCTCCGAGATCCTCCTGTCTCTTACTCTGCCTCAGCACCCTCGGTGCTGGGCTAAAGGGAGGAGGATGAATTGCTACCATAGCTTTTATGCAGGTGTGAAGGAGCAGAACAAACTCCATTTTGAGAAAGAATTCCATTTTAGACAGGACCTAACTAGGGGGGTGAATGCGGTCCAGCAGAGTCATAAACATTCCCAAGAAACTGTGCCAGTCCTGGTCAAAGTGACCCACCAGGGTATCCAAACAACATCTGTTCGCTTCACATGCCCCTGTAGGTATCTGATTAACAGGTGTTTTGAATTTCTTGTCTGCTGACAGTCACTGTTTTGAAATTCCCCTATACCCCAACGTACAAATTCAAAAGTTGTGTACTTTTACCCAATCCTGAAATGCCAAGGCTTGTGCCATCCTGGCTTGTGTCACTCTGGCTTGCGGTTTTCCCTTTAAAATCCCCTTACCCTGAAGCCTCGGTGCTGTTCTCCCCACCCGCTGTGTTGGAGTGAGGGATTACAGTCCAAGTTAGCTACCTGTAATCAATAAACCCCAGTGTGCTTGCATCAGATAGCGGCTCTGTGGTGGTCTTGTTTGGGGGTCCATGACACAGGCATAACAGGTGCTGGAGATCTGAACTCAGGTCCCCAAGCTGTGCTACAGGCACTTTCTAGAAAAAAAGCTGGCTGCTTTTTTTTTTTTTTTTTTTTTTTTTTTGGTTTTTCGAGACAGGGTTTCTCTGTGGTTTTGGAGCCTGTCGTCTGATGTGGGAGTGTCATATATCAATCTGTTGATTTCATTGGTTAAGTAATAAACACACTGCTTGGCCTCATAGGTTAAAGCATTGGTGGGAGGAGTAAACAGAATAGAATTCTGGGCGGAAGAGGAAGTGAGGTCAGACTCTGCTCTGCTTCCAGAGGGACAGGACAGCTCTGCTCTCTGGAGCAGAGATGCCATGCTCAACTCTCCCAGGATGGACAGAGGCTAGAATCTTCCCGGTAAGCGCACCTTGGGGTGCTTACAAGCATTATTAGAAATGGGCTAGTCCAGGTGCGAGAATTAGCCTGTAAGGGCTAGAGTTCATGGGCCAAGCAGTTCTTAAATGAATACAGTTTGTGTGTTGTTATTTCGGGCATAAGCTAGCCAAGCGGCCGGGGTGTTGGGGACGCAGCCCGGCCACCGCTCCTATTTCAACAGTCGTCCTGGAACTAGCTCTTGTAGACCAGGCTGGTCTCGAACTCACAGAGATCCGCCTGCCTCTGCCTCCCAAGTGCTGGAATTAAAGGCGTGCGCCACCACCGCCCGGCAAGCTGGCTGCTTTTTTTTTTTTCTTTTTCCTTTTGGGGATTGAACCCAAGTGCTCTGCCTTGGAACTGTACTCTTCCTTTTCTTTTTCTTGAGGAAAGGTCTCACTAAGTTGCTCAGGCTAGTCTCGTACTCATATTTTAGAATCCTCCTGTTTCAGCCTCCTGAGAAACAGGGATGACAAGCCTGCACCACCATGCCCCATGCAGCAGTTTTACACCTTTCCTTGGTGCAGGGGGTCTTTTTTTAAGATTTAATTATTGATTATGTATACAGCCTGCGTGTATGCATGCAGGCTAGAAGAGATCAAGATCTCATTACGGATGGTTGTGAGGCACCATGTGGGTGCTGGAAATTGAACTCAGGACCTCTGAAAGAGCAGCCAGTGCTCCAGTGCTCTTAACTGCCGAGCCATCACTCCAGCCCGGTGCTGGTATCTTAGTTAAGGTTTCTTTTCTTTTTTTTTTTTTTTAAATATTTATTTATTATGTATACAATATTCTGTCTGTATGCCTGAAAGCCAGAAGAGGGCGCCAGACCTCTTTACAGATGGTTGTGAGCCACCATGTGGTTGCTGGGAATTGAACTCAGGACCTTTGGAAGAGCAGGCGATGCTCTTAACCACTGAGCCATCTCTCCAGCCCTTAGTTAAGGTTTCTACTGCTGCAATGAAACACCATGACCAAGGCAAGTTGGGGAGGAAAGGATTTATTTGGCTTATACTTCAGCACTGCTGTTCATCACTGAAGGAAGTCAGGACAGGAACTCAAACAGGGCAGGATCCTGAAGGCAGAAGTGATGCAGAGGCCACGGAGGGGAGCTACTTACTGGCTTGCTCAGCCCATCTTTTTATAGAACCCAGCTCAGGGATGGCACCACCCACCATGGGCAGGGCCCTCCTGTATTGATCACTAAAAGAAAAAAATGCCTTACAGATGGATTTCACGGAGGCATTTCCTTCACTGAGACTCCATTCTCTCTGATGACTCTATAGCTTGAGTCATGTTGACACACAAAACCAGCCAGTATAGCAGGTTACTCCAAAATCCATGCTGCATTGAGTTCTCAAGTCTCCTTGAGTTCCCATAGTCCTTAGACCAGCCTCTCTGCAGCTAGAAGAGCCCAAAGGCCCTACTGTAGAATGCCCAGCATTTGACTGGATTGTTTGACGTTTTGGGCAAAATACCACAGATGTGATGTCAGCAACTGATACCTGGGGACATGGAGTCAGCATGCTTTACACTGTGAATGCATTGCTGAAGTGTGCTGCCTAGGTTCTCCACTCAGAAGTTACTATCTTCCCTTTGTGGTTAATACATATCCTAAGGGAGATACTGAAACTGTGCAAACAATCCCTCCTGCTCACATTTTAGGGGCTTTAGAAGGCTCTTGCTGTAATCATTACTGCAGTGATTGTTTCCCTAATGTTTACTTTTTTTTTTTTGTTTTGGGTTTCTCTCTCTCTTTTTCAACACAGGGTTCTCTGTAGCTTTTGGAGCCTGTCCTGGAACTAGCTCTTGTAGACCAGGCTGGTCTTGAACTCACAGAGATCTGCCCGCTCTGCCTCCTGAGTGCTGGGATTAAAGGCTTGCGCTACCACCATCCAGCCTTGTGCTCCAGTAACTTATTTTTGTTGTTGCTCATGCTGTTCCAGCTTTAGACACTAGGGGTCACTTAGTTTTTCTCCCAAGCCCCTCTTCCCTAGAACTGACAGCTTTTGGCTGTCATCAATCACCATCTACTTTTCTTATCCAGACCTGGATTCAATTTTATTTTATTTATTATTTAAGAAAAGGTCCTAGGACGCTGGTCTTGAACTTCTGATCCTCCAGCCTCCATGTCCAAGTGCCAGGATTACAGGCATTTTACAACGCTACTGGCTCTGACATTTTTTCTTTCCCTTTTTAAAACATTAAATTGCATTTATTTGTGTGTTGGGGGAACATGCCCGTGTCAGTGTGGGAGGAGGTAGGTCACAGGATAACTTTTGGAGTCAGTTTTTCCCCACCATGTGTGTCCCAGGAATTGAAGTCAGGTTGTCAGTTTTGGTGACAGGTTTCTTTACCCGAGACATCTTGCCAGCTTTTTACTTTTTATTTATTCTTTCTGTGTGTCATCCACATGTATAGGCACATGGTACAGTACGTGGAGGTCAGAAAACTACCTGTGAAGCTGGGTTCTCATTTACCTTTATGTGGGTTTTCTGGGGACCAAACTCAGGCCACTGGGCTTGTTTGAGTAGTGCTTTTCCCCACTGAGTCATCTCATTGGCTCTGACATGTTAAGAAGCCCATTTGTTAGTGAAGGTCTTTAATCCAAGCACTTGAAGACAGGGGCACAGGTAGTAGATCTCTGAGTTCAAGGTCGGCCTGGTCTGCAGAGTTCCAGGACAGTCAGCGTTACACAGAGAAACCCATCTCAGAAAACAAAAACAAACCAAATAAGCCCATTTGTTCTTGTGGTTGACTCAGGGCTTTCTTTCCATTTTTCAGAAGGAAAGGTGGGAGGAGCATGGTAGGAGAAGGAAGAGGGCTCTCGTCCTCATTTTCCTACCTCCACCCCGGGGAGGTGTCCCTTCCAATTTAGCATCTTCCCTCCAAAAGAAGGCAGCTGGTGAGATGGCTCAGTGAATAAAAGCACCTGCCCCAGATCTGTGGTAGAGGGAACAGGCTCCCGAAAGTGCTCTGCCTTGCTGAGGGCGGTGCCACGGTAGGTATGCCCACCTATACTCACCCAATTGCCCACTCTTAACTTCAGATTGATAAAGCAGCTAAACAGAACTACTGACCAACCAATCACTCTGGGACTCACTTCCTAGGATCTGAACCCAGCCATTGTGTCTGGAGCAATGGGAAGCATGCCCGCCATACGAGCAATTCATACACAATGGCCCCAGTGTGCAGTTGGAGCCCCAGTGACAGCTGAACAGGAAGGTCCACGAAGCCTACTTACTGTAGATTCCTCAGCAGTAAAGCCCCTGCCTTAAATAAGTGAGGGGCTGGGGACATAGCTCGGTGATAAAACATATTTGTAAAGTTCTGAGTTCTATACTTAGTAACACACAACAAATAAAAAAAAAAAAGCCTGGTGCTTGGGCCAACAAGATGGCTCAGCAGGTTGAGGTGCTTGCTGCCAACCCTGTGAGTCTGAGTTCAATCCCCAAGATGCACATGGTTTGACTCCTTCAGGTCAAACTTCCACAGGTACACTGTAGCCCATGTGCCCTCTCCAATAAATAATGGGATGTATTCATTAAGAGGTGAGTAATCACTTAAAACAATGCTGGTGCTCATGACAACTCAGTCTGACTGAGTCTGTCATAAACTGCTAACAAGTGTCCATGTGATGCTGACACTGTTTCTGTTGTCATGGGGACAGATGGGTGGGAGGAACTTTAAGATCCCTCAAGGAACAGCAGAGAGCACTGGTCAGTTTCCAGGTGAGTGATGGAGCTCCAGGCAGCAAGGACAGTGGAGATGGACAGAAATGAAGCTTCAGGCTGTAGTCACTGGGCCAGGTACTCTGAGACCAACCTTTACCCACTTGGATGCCCAGCCCCACTCAGGGCCATGCCGGGGAGCTTTGCTAACTGGTGTTGGCCCGGTTTTGCTGGGCACTCAACTACCTTGTGCCAGAATGCACATCACAGGCAGTGGTGAATGATGAACCGGAGGAGCCCATGCAGTCCATGGCCACTGTCTCTCAGGCTGGGTTACCCTGAAGCTGATATATGGAGACAGGAGCTGTCTGCAACAATGTAGTATAACCAGTCAAATCACACAGATGGCCACACAAAATAATTAAATAAATTATTTAATTCCACAAACGGCAAAGCAGAAATGTTAAAATTTGTTGAAATCTCCCCACCCCCACTGTCTTAACAAAAATACTGGCTGTTGATAAAGATCCACTCAAAAATATTTTAGGCACTTGGTGGAAAAGACACGAGGGAATGACTATCTTGCTGATTGCTATAAGCAAGTGGTAGGGATGAGGTCTGGTTTCCTAGTCTATCCTTTATCTGTGGGTATCACTAACACTGAGAAATAGAAATGCCAGGACAGTGCACCCACATTGCAAACTCCAGTGTATTTAAAATTGGGAGCAGCAGGGTGGTGGTGGCCCACAGCTTTAATGCCAGCACTCGGGAGGCATAGACAGGCAGATCTCTTGTGAGTTCAAGATTAGCCTGGTCTACAAAGTGAGTTCCAGGACAGCCAGGGCTACATAGAGGATCTGTGCTGAAAAACAAACAAAACAAAACAAAAAAAATCAGGAGAAACTTCATCAGTGAGTCAAGACTAGGCATTCTCTTCAGCCTAGGATGATGGGACAGGGCCCAAAGAAATTGGATGGTTGTCTTTACAATTGCTTTGGCTTTCTTGCAACATGAAGAACATTCTTGGTGGGCATGGAAGCAGGCCAAGCTTGTGAGGGAACCTTAAAAACATCATATTCAAGCAGGTAGCTGGGAAGCTGGCAAGGATGGGCCATCTAACTTTAATTGTAGCTTTTTGTGGCCTCTGTGTATAGTAGGCATGTTACAAAATCCCAGAACCTGCTTAGGAAAGACAGACGCTGCTGCTCAAAGCACCATCTGGTGGTTGGTGGGTCCGAAGGATGCCTGGGCTATAGACATGGCTGCCCTAAGTGCAAGGTCTCCAGGCTACCTGTGCTGCCCTTCAGAGAGCTAGGGCCCTTCAGTGGCTGCTGCACACGGTCACCGAGCAGCAGCCATGGCCTGCATGTGCTGCAGCAGCTGCTCGCAGTAGGCTGATGAGCGGTGTTTGTGGACGACGGCCTCGGTCTCTCGAACGAGCACATCTGGGAACAGGACACTGCCTTCTTTGAGGACTTCTAAAAGAGACCACAGAGCCCTGAATCCAGCAGCAGAGGGCTGGGAGGGAGCCCACCCCTGGGAGGGAGCCCACCCCATGCTATATAGAGCTGGCAGCTTTCTTTAGAGATGCTCGGTAGATCCCACGGGGCTGAAAACCACCTTCGGTAGCCTTGGGCACAATGTTCAGAAGGTGGAGGGTAAGGCCTCACGCCCCCTGGGATGCAGTGTCTGCTTTTTTTCCTTCTCTAAAAAGATGCGCATGCATGCATGTACATGCATGTGGAACTCAAGGGGCAACCTTTGTGTGTCAGTTCTCTTCTTCTACCATGTGGGTCCTGGGGACTTAGCTCAGGTCCCCATGCTTGACAGCACATCTTTTTATCTGTTTAAGCCAATGAAGCCAAAGGAGGCTGCGGCATAGCCAGTCTTCACTCACCCCTGCAATGGCTATTCCCATTCTTCCTTTTAAAATAGCACAGCCCAGAAAGTGTCCTATACCATGCAAAGCTGTTTGTAAAGGTATTCTTACTATTTTTATTCTTTTTTTGTCTGTGTGCATGTGTGTAGCATATATGTGTGCACATATGGAGGTCAGAGGTCAGTGTTGGAGTTTCTTCCTCTACTATTCTCCACCTCTGCCTAGTCTGATATCCTGAGTTCTACCCCTGGAATCCACATGCTGGAAGGCAAGAACAACCTAATGCAAGTTGTCCTCTGACTTCCATGCACATGATGCTGAGCACACGTGCCCCCCCCCAAATAAATACAAATATTTAAAACATGGGGGCTAGAGAGATGGCTCAGCAGTTAAGGTCACTGGCTGCTCTCCCAGGGGACCTGGATTTGATTCTCAGTGTCTCATGGCAGCTTATAATCATCTGTAACTCAAACTCAAGGGAATTCAATGCCCTCTTCTGGCCTCCATGGGTCCTTCATTGCATGTGACACACAGACATACACAAAGGCAAACACTCACACACACACACACACACACACACCTGGTTTCAACTAATTTCTCGCTCAGTAACTCAGGGTAGCAGAACCCAGAGACAGCTGCGCCCCATAAGCCCTCGAGAGCTTACCTAGGACTGTATCCTGGATGGCACTTTCAGGGTCATCCAGATGGACCAGAAGCTCCCTGTATAAGAACTGAATGCTGCTCTGAAAGGCAGATTTTCCATCAGAGTTCTGCACACACTTCAGCCAGGTAAGCAAGGCAGAAGCAGCAGCCATCCTCACGTCATTGGAGACATCATCTAGGCGCTTCAAGAGCTCTGTGGGGAGGAGACAGGTCAGAGAGGCCATGCATGCAAACTTAACCCTGCCCGAGAGGGTGGAGGGCCCGAGAACCCACCCTGCAAAGGGAGACTCTCCAGAAATAAGCATCTTTAACAGATGGAGCCTCACCGTCCTGAAGCTGTTCAGTCCCAACAGTCACACCAGACACTGGTGGCTGCTATGGGCTGAAGAGCCTGAGGCCAGTAAGGCGACAATTGTGCCAGCTTTGGTTTATCTCCAGGAATTCCTTGGCCAGGCTGTGTGCTGTCAAACACATCTATTCTTCCTGACAGGCAGAAGCTTTTAAAATAATGGGTAAGAGTTTCATTAAACTTAGGCTTAGCTGGGTGGTGGCCCACACCTTTAACCTCAGCACTCAGGAGGCAGAGGCAGGCAGATCTTTGAGTTTGAGGCCAACGTGGTCTACAAGAGCTAGTTCTGGGACAGGCTCCGAAGCTACAGAGAGACCCTGTCTCGAAAAACAAAACAAAAAACGAACAAAAACCCTTAGGTTTTACCCATAACCTGAAAAACAAACAAAAAAACGAAACAAAACAACCTCTCTGGGGCCAGATGTGAGCCATGGCTGCAATGCTAGCACTTGGTAAACTGAGACAGGAGGGCTGTTCTAAGTCTGAGGCCCAGTTAGGCTAGACGGAGTTCTAAATCATTATGGGCTAAACCTATCTCAGTTAACCAAAGGAGGCAAAAAACAGTTTCTGGAACCTACTTCTATAGCATGAACCTTCTGGAGAATGGGCAAGTAGCATAAAAGCTGAATGCCGGCCTAGGCAGGTTGCCTCTTACCTGTCTCCGAAAGCTCATGAGCAGGCTAGCCCTGGCTTACTGAAGGCATGAAAAGATCACTACACACAGAGTGCAAGGCCTCCTGCCAGGAGTATTAGGACAGGGACCTGCTGGAATAACTCATGGGGGATACAGCTGGGCTCTGGCTGCAAGATGTTTAGAAGCCCAGAACTTTGCTATGCAGACCAGGCTGGCCTCAAACTAGAGATGTGCTTGCTGGATTAAACGCGTGTCCCACCATGCTTAGTGTAGGACTTTTTGTTTTGCTTTTTTGAGATGGGGGCTCACGTAGCTAAGGTAGGCCTCAAACTTTTGATCCTCTTGCCGTCACCTCCAAAGTGCTAGGGTCACAGTTGTGTGCCATCACATCTAGCTTTCTTGCTTGTTCTGACATAGGGGCTCACTGTATAGATAGACCTGGATGGTTTGGAATTTTCTATGTGGTTCAGATTTACTAAGATTTGTAGTAATTCTCCCTGCCTCTGCTTCTCAAGTGCTAGGACAAGAGGAATGTGCAGGAATGGCCAGGTCTTAACTTGCTTCTAAAGGATGTTATTATTTTACCTTCTTGACATACTAAACACTTTAAATAAGAACTATAAGAGGGTTTGTCCCTCAACCCTCTATAGTTTTACCTGTCCTGAAGACCATCCATCAATCACTATAATGTCCTCATTTCAATTTCTTGGAAGCTGTGTTAGAATCAATCATCTCTGCACTGGTTCCCTCCACGTTCCCACACCCGCTGTTCTGTCTGCTGACTGTTCCCTCACACTGTTCTTCTCAGGGTGTATCTGTTCCCATGGCGCCCAATGTTCTGCTTAGCACTGTCCCTGTCAGCTCTTAATGGATGCCCTGACTTCCCCCCGTTTCCGGCCACCGTCTGGGATCTTGCTGACTCTGATATCCTCATTTTCTATCTATAATTTGCTTGGTGCTCAGGCTGGTTGTAGACAGGTGGTAAGGCTGTCCCGTGGTTCCATGTAGACTGCTTTCTCTAGCACTTAGAAGGTAGAAGTCTTATTCTATACCTTCTTTTTCTTACTGGGGATCTGGACACAATTCCTGCTGAGGAGAACCTCCCACTCAACATAGGGCTACACCCTAGTGGTCCTGGAAACAGAGCCTGGACCATCTCCAATAATGCCCAGAGCGGTTCTCCTTGCTTCTGGTGTGGGCTGCTTAGTCAAGGCTGGTTCATTTGTCACTGTGGTATATGGATACCCAGCACCCACTCAGTCAGGAGTCAAACAAGTATTTCCTAAGTCTGACTACAAAAGAAGTTACTAAGTAGCTCTGTCCCCCTCATTCCCACCCCAGCCCCCCACCTGCCCCCTCCAGTATCTTACCAGGATAGACCTTGAGGAATTTCTCTGGTTCCATGGTATCCCCTGAGTTCTTGAGGAACACACTAATGATGCGGCAGGAGACCAGGCGTGTAGTCTGGGAGTCATCCTCTAGTGTGGCCAGCACTTGTGGCATCAGGGTCTCCTGTGCCTCCTGCACCTGCAAGCCACAGATGGGTGAGAGGACATCTGGCTACCCGTGCTGTCCAACTCCTCAGTGCTCTCTGACAGGCACTCCTGTCTGCAACACCATGCAGTTAGGAATGCTGTATCCATTTTTACCAAGAAGTAGACTCGAGTCCACCCTGCCCCTGAGACAGGGTTGTTTTCTGTGTAGTTCTGGCTGTCCTAGAACTCAGTCTGTAGACCAGGCTGGCCTTGAACTCACAGAGATCTTCCTGCCTCTGCCTGTGCTGGGATTAAAGGTGTGCACCACTAACTTCCAAGTGTTTGGTTTTGTTTTTTAGTAATAGTTTTGTTTATGTGTATATGTATGTAGCCATACACATGTGCCATAGTACATGTATGTAGGACATGTCAAGAGGACAGCTTGCAAGAGTCAGTTCTCTCCTTTCATAATATGGGTCCTGGGAACCAAACTCCGGCTATCAAGCTTGCTGGCATTTGTATCATTTTTACCGGCTGAGAGAGCTGGAGGATAGGTCAGACCATGCCAAGTACAGACAATTCAGTTCATCTATAATCCTAGCACTTCAAGGGAAGACTCAGATACACAGTGAGTTCTAGGACAACCTGGCCTACAGAAAATTGTCTCTAGGGGAAACCCAACCAACCAACCAACCAACCAAAAACCCAAGAGGGGTTTGAGAGATGATTCAGATGGTAAGTGCTTGCAAGGATCCAAGTTCAACCCCCAACACCCATGTAAGGGCTGTGTGTGGTGATACACATCTGTATTCCCAGTGCCAGGGAAGTGAAAAACCAGGATCCCCATGGTCTTCTGATTAGCCAGCCTTGCTTACCTGCAAGACCAGTAAGAGACCCGACCCTGCCTCAGAAAACAAGGTGAGCAGCATGTGAGGCACGACTTCTGATGTCGTCTTAGGGTTACTATTGCTGTGATGAGGCATTGTAACCCAAACTTGGGAAGGAAGGGTTAATGTGGCTTATCCTGAATTACCATTCATTGCGAGAGGCAGAGACAGAACTCAGACATGAAGGGAACCTGCAGGCAGGAGCTAACACATGGAGGCCATAGAGGAGTTACTGGCTTGCTCAGCCTGCTTTCATACAGAACCCAGGGCCAGCAGCCCAGGGTGTTCCCATCGATAATGGGCTGGCCCTCCCATATCAATCACAGATTAAGAAAATGTCCTACAGGCTTGCCTGTTTACAACTGGATCTTAAGAAAGCATTTTCTCAATTGTGGTTTCCTCTTCTTGAGAACCTTAGCTTGTGTCAAGTTGACATAAAACTAGCCAGGATAGATATTCAGAATTTGACTTCTGGCATGAACACACATACAGATACATACAGGCATACACAGCCAAAACAAAAGAACCCTTTGCCCCACTACAGTAAATTGCAAAGCATGGCAGTTCTTGAAGGGGAGTGATAGAGAGAAGAGGCAGGAGATGATGGCTGCCTAGAATCCCCCAGTGAGGGGCTGGGGTGTGGCTCAGTGGCAGAGCACCTGCCTACAATTCTCCAACTTCATTGAGAGGCTGGGGTGTGGTTCAGATGTAAAGCACTTGCTTAGCATGTAATGGGGGCCAGACCAGGGAGATAAAAACACATTTAGATGCATATAGAAGGTTGTGTATTACAAGAAGATAGGGTAAGGCATGAATCAGTGAAAGGGGGCTAAAAGGGTCTGTAAGCAGCCTGAGTAGGGCTTCTGTGTCACCAGGAAGGCATCACCTTTACTAAGGAGGTGAAGGGGATGGGGGAGGGTATGTGGGTGTGAGGTGGGCTGCAGGCCTCTCCTCTGGAGTCCCAGCTGAAGAAGGCAGGCACCTGCAGGGAAGGAGGCATTGGTAGGGACAGGCAGTGTAGCAGCAGGTTCTGGAGTGAGGACCTGGTGGCAGTTATGACGGTGCTGCCACCTAGTGGATCTGCAGGAAAGCAGAGTCAAGCTTCTGTGCCACTTTCTAGGGAAGAAGGGTTCCTGGAAATAGGCCTTTTCATGGTGAAATAAAGATATGACAACAGAGCAGGGCCCAAGGATGATCGCAGGGGCTGACTGGCAAGAACATCCAGTGGGGAGGTAGAAGAAGCAGGCTGGGGGTTCCACTGGGGAGGGCACCCACGTCTGGGGGGTCCACTGGGGAGGGCACCCACGTCAGTGACATGGAAATCATGTAACATGGGAAAGGGATCATGGGACAAATGAGGGTTTTGTCTGCAGATTTAATTGTTCCTTTGCTGATCTATGATCAGAAACACTTCATTCTCTATGAGCAAATGTTCCCCAGCCCAGATCTTGATTCTGAATTTCGGATCACCTTAACCATTTCTATTTTAATTTGGTCAGTGGAATTCCTCAAACTCTGAGAACTAGATAACAACCTTCTGCTGTCAGCAGGGGGCGAGCATACACTGTGAGTGGCTGGCAGAGGCCTGTCACACTTCAGAGATCGCAAAGGCACATTTCCTGGGCAGAGCAGAAGCATCAATTTTCTATAGTTTCAGTGTCCTGGTTTATTTCACTAGCCATACTAACAGCGGTGCAGTTTTGGCCTGCCACTCCCAGCTATTCTGTGTGTTGCTAGAAATTGACAGGTACACCTCCAATCCTAAACTTGTAATTTTGTGAAGATTATTCAATATAACTTGCTTTGGCACCAATCTTTAATAATACATGCTACATTATGTGTTCAGATGTAATGCATATGTGTGTACATGTGCTTATGGAGGCCAGGAATCAACACCAGGCATTTTCCATTATCATTCTCCAACACACACACACACACACACACACACACACACACACACACACACACAATTTCTATGTGTGTGTCTGCTTCTCGTATGTGTACCATGTCCATGCCTTCAGAGTCCAGAAAAGGGTGTCAGTTCCTCTGGAGTTATAGGTGGTAGTGAGCCACCAGACATGGGTGTTAGAAATGAACTTTCCCAGCAATCGGGAGGCAGAGACAGGCGGATCTCTGTAAGTTCGAGGCAAACCTGGTCTACAAGAACTAGTTCCAGGACAGGCTCCAAAGCTACAGAGAAACCCTGTCTCGAAAAAAACCAAAAAACCCACCCCCCCCCCCAAAAAAAGAAAAAGAAACTAAACTTTGGTCCCCTGCAAGAGCAGAACCATTTCTCCAGCCTTCACCTTATATGTTGACACAGGATCTCTCCCTAAAACCAGAGCTCACTGAGTGGCATTGACTGTCTCTGCCCTTCCAGTGCTAGGGTTACAGACCCATGTGATTATGCCTTTTTTTAAAAAAAAGAATGCTGGAGATCCAAACTTAGATGTTCATGATGGCATGTCATCTCCTCAGCTCTACCACTCTAACTGCCTAGGTATTAACTATGTAAATTATAGAACAGTGTGCCTGGTACATGGGCCAGCTCCCAGGGTGTTAGACACCATGCTGAGGCTTTACTTGGAAAATCCCATTTATTCTTCACACTAGCCAAAAAAGTCAAGGAGCATTTTAGACAGATAACCAGAGCAGAGAGAAGTTAAGTGGTGGGTCAAGACTCTAACCCAAGTTGTGACTCTGAGATCTGCTGCTAACCACCACCATTAACACTTTCCAATATGACAGTCGCAAGCCACATGTGGGGAGCACTGAGCCACAGCCAGTCAGAATCACACCACAATTCACTACAGCTGTGAAGTACATAACAAGCAAGAGGAACTATCTCACAATCTGTCAAAGACCAACTCCCAGCTGAAAATGTTTTGGGTACTAGTTATTAGGAAAAAAAACTTAAAAAAAATTTGCCATGGGAACACCCATCTTTATTGTGGACAGGACCAATCCCTGGTCTTGAGGTCCTGGCGATATAAAATGGAGAAAGTGAGCTGGGCAGCAGCATGATTCACTGTAGTCCGTTTCCTCTGTTTGTTTGAGACAGGGTCTCATTATGTAACTTTGGCTGGAATACAGTCAGCCTACACAAAGAAGGAACTGGCTGCATAGTCTAGGTTGCCTTCAAACTCAGAGATCTGCTTGCCTCTACCTCCCAATTACACTAACTTGTCTGCTTCTTGACTGTGGATGTGACGAGCTGCTTCAAGATCCTGCTCTGTTGGCTTCCCCCGCCATGACGGACTGTAACCTTACTGTGAGCCATGATAAGCCCCTTCTCCTCTGAGTTGCCTTTGTCAGGGTAGGCTATCACAGCAACCAGATAAGAAACTAAGGCAGACCTGGATGGAGGTGGGTGGTCCTTGGACTTCCCACAGGGCAGGGAACCCTGATTGCTCTTTGGGCTGACGAGGGAGGGGGACCTGGTTGGGGGAGGGGGAGGGAAAGGGGAGGCGGCGGTGGGGAAGAGACAGAAATCTTTAATTAATAAAGAAATAAATAAATTAAAAAAAAGAAACTAAGGCAGGAATGGCCAAGATCAAAAACACTGATGACAACTTATGCTGAAGAGGTTGTGGGGAAAAGGGAACACTTCTGCATTGCTGGTGTGAATGCAAGCTAGTACAACCCCTCTGGATGTCAGTGTGGCAATTTATCCAGAAAATTAGGAAACAACCTTCCTCAAGACCCAGTAATATCACTTTTGGGTATATATCCAAAGGATGCTCAATCGTGCCACAAGGACATGTGCTCAACTATGTTCATAACAGCTTTGTTTGTCATAGCCAGAACCTGGAAACAACTTAAATGCCCCTCGACTGAAGAATGGATAAGGAAAATGTGGTACATTTACACAATGGAGTACCACACAGCAGAAAAAGACAGCGACATCTTGAATTTTGCAGGAAAACGTATGGAACTAGAAAACCCAGACTCAGAAAGACAATTATCACATGTACTCACTCATAGGTGGTTTTTAAACATAAAGCAAAGAAAACCAGCCTACAAACCACAATCCCAGAGAATTTAGACAACAATGCGGACACTAAGAGAGACTCACATAGATCTAATCTACACGGGAAGTAGAAAGTATAAAAAGATAAGATCTCCTGAGTAAATTGGGAGCATGGGAACCTTGGGGGAGGGTTGACGGGAGAGGAGAGGCAGGGAGGTGTGCTAAGAAAAAGGTAGAGCTCAATAAAAATCAATTAAAAAAAAAAAAAAGAAACTAAGGCAGTTTGTGAACCTAAAGCAGAGAGGCCAGATCCCAGACCCTTCAAGGAGATGGTGCCTGTTACAAACAGGGCACTCAGACCTAGGCCTGGCTAGACCTGACCACCCAGGTCTCAGCTCTACATGGTCTCTTGGTAGCCACAAGGGCAGACAACTGGGATGGGCACAGAAGTCCTTACCTGCTTGGCCAATAGGATGTCACTGCTGGTGAGTGCCCACAGACAGGATATGGCAGCTGTCCGGATGGCTGCAGCCGTCCTCCCTGCATGCCACTGCAGGTTGGGGGCTAGGATGTCATTCACTACCATCTCCAAGTAGCCATGGAACTGTCTGGAACAAGACGGCAAGTAAGGAAGGACACACAAGCTACTCTGAAGGATAAACTGCAGTTTGGGAAGGAACTAGACTGACGTTTAAGAAGTTCAGGTGAGAGGCACAAGAGAAGACCCAGGAGCACCAACTTATGAAGCAGTTCCCACCAACAGTTGGGGGTCTCTTCTGGAGGCTGATAGCCTGTGAGACCAGCAAGGAAGGGGAGCAGGTGAACCATGAAAGCTAACTAGGATGACGTGACTTCATACACTCAACCGAGAATGTCTTAAGGTTTCTATTGCAGTGTAAAGAGACACCATGAACACGGCAACTCTTAGAAAGGAAAACATTTAGTTGAGGTGGCAGCTAACAGTTTCAGAAGTTTAATCCACTATTATCATGGCAGGAAGCATGGTGGCCTGTAGGCAGACATGGTGCTGGCTACATCTTGATCAGAAGGCAGCAAGAAGTAGACTGTGACACTGAGTAAAGCTTAAACAATAGAGATCCCAACGCCTGCCCCCACAGTGACACACAGTGACCCTTCCTGTGAGCTTATAGGGGCCAATGACATTCAAATCACCACATAGGTACTGAGCTGTTTCAATTTCCTGAGTTCATGACTGGGGACAGAATCCAAGAGCTTGGCATGCTGGGTGACGACGACATCCCAGCTAGCTCTTTATGTGCTCCAGCGTTCAAGAAAAGAGTACCAGGGTCTACAGAGATTGGCAAGGACTCCTTAGTGACCTGACCCTGTGTCCCTCCCAAAGATGTGACCCTTGCCAAGTGGCCTGGTAAACTTGTGGCTTGTGGGGGGCGCTGTACTCGAGTGCTTTATCAACCATGATCAGTCATTTGGATCACATGGCACCTCTATCACAATCTACTGAACCTGCTATCTACTCCACTAAAACCAAGGAAGCAAGAAATGACATGGGGCTGGAGAGATGGCGTGGTGCTTAGGAACACTTGCTGCTCCTTCAGAAGACCTGAGTTTATTTCCCAGCACCCTCATCAAGTGGCTCACAACCACCTGTCAGACTCTCCCTAACAGACTGCTCAGGAGTTCTCTCCTTACCACTGCTGGTCTGGAATCTGCTCCCCCGAGTGCAGAGACTGCATGCTTGTCCCACCATACCTAATCTGTATAGTGCTGGGGATTGAACCCTATATATTAGGCAAGTACTCTACCAACTGAGCTATACCCTCAGCTCAATTTTTGTTTTTTTTTTGAGACAAGAGCTTGCTATGCAGTCAGGCCAGCCTGGAACACCAATCCCTCTGCCTCACTTCCTGAGTGCTGAGCTGACAGGCATGCCCCACTACTCCTGGTTTACACAGTGCTGGAGATAGAACCAAGGCTTCCTGCATGCCAGAGAAACACTCTACCCACTGAGCCACACTCCCAGGCCTAGCCAGTGACTGCAGTTTTAAATTTTACATTATATTTTGTTTATTCTTGTATGTGAGGGTGGGATGGGGAATGTGCCAGTGCGCATACAGAGGTCAGAGGGCACGTACAGGAGTTGGTTTCCTTCTTCTTCCACCACATGTGTCCTGGCATTGAACTCAGGTTGTCAGGCCTTGGAAGCAAATGCCTTTACTCACTGAACCATTCTACTGGTCCTCTATTCCAGAATTTTTACATGAAATTTACTCAAAGGCTGCCAAAGGGACGGAAGCAAAGGCCACTTACAAAGGCGGTAGCTTGGGGAGGGCTTTCTGTAGCTCCTGCTTGCTCCCTCACAGGCCTCTCAATAGCTCGGGCAAGAGTGAGAAGGGGGGGGGGGGCAGGTAGGATGCTGTGGTGCTGCCACTCTGGCCTGCTGTCAGCTGAGCACTGTCTTCTCTAGGTAGGGAACCCCAACCTCTTAGGGGTGCACACTGCCAGACTGAGCTCTGCCTGGATAATCTTTCACTCTTCATTTTGTAATCTATAAATCAAAACCAAATGACATTCATGCTGGCTAGTTTTGTGTCAACCTGACACAAGCTAGAGTCAGTTGAAAGGGACCACAACTAAAACACCGCCTCCATGAGATCTTGCTGTAGGCAAACCTGTAAGGCATCTTCTTAGTGGCTGATGGGGGAGGATTCAGTCTATTATTGTGGGTGGTGGCGCCCTTGGGCTGGTAGTCCTGGGTGCTATAAGAAAGCAGGCAGTTGGGGGCTAGAGAGATGGCTCAGCAGTTAAGAGCATTGCCTGCTCTTCCAAAGGTCCTGAGTTCAAATCCCAGCAACCACATGGTGGCTCACAACCATCTGTAATGAGGTCTGGTGTCCTCTTCTGACCTGCAGACACACATGTGGACAAAATATTGTATACATAATAAAGAAATAAATATTTAAAAAAAAAAAAGCAGGCAGTAGCCGGGCAGTGGTGATTAAAGCATGCCTTTAATCCCAGCACTTGGGAGGCAGAGGCAGGCAGATCTCTATGAGTTCAAGGTCAGCCTGGTCTACAGAGTGAGTTTCAGGAGAGGCTCCAAAGCTGCAGAGAAACCCTGTCTCGGAAAATCAAAGAAAGCAGGCAGAGCAAGCCAGGCTCCTGCCCTGACATTACTCAGTGATGGACCTGGTAGTGTAAGTGAGATAAATCCTCCTCAGATTTGTTTTGGTCATGGCAATAGAAAGTCCAAGACAATGTTATTTTCAAACCACCGCTACCCAAACAGTAGCAATTTTCTCAGTAATTCATCTGCATAATTGGAATCACCAGACTGACTTCATCCTGAGAGGTCTGAAGTGTGTTTTGGGGAATCTAGTCCAATCCTGGGAGCTGTGTTTGTGGATCGGGGGTGGCTGCTTGTTCCTCAGCATACTGGGTTGCATGTGGAGAGGGCCACAGCCCCGGTGGCAGCCCAGGCTGCTATGCACTCACTCCATTCTTGTATACATGCCCGCCCAGTGGCCTGCTGCCAAGATGCTCATTAATACCTTTTTATGGTCCCCTTTCAGCCCTGAGGTTTTTGCAGATAACAGGAAATAGAACTTCCTGCAGCGTGAGAGGCTGGCAGCCAGCCCCACACTAGGAGTGCATATGAAAGGGAAAGATTAGAATGACCAAGTCACAGGGAACTTTAGAGTTTGCTGACCACACTGTGTGATGATAGATTTGTTTGGGGGGAGATGGGAGAGGTGGGGGAGTCCTGCCCACATGGGGCTAATGTGTTCAGGTCTCCATCTTTAAGACCCAGGGCTGCCATGGGGTAAGGCTTGGGAGATCCCAGCATGGCTTTAATCTTTCTTATTCTGCCCAGTGAACCAAGGAAAGCAGTATTTCAAGATTTTGTGTGTGCATCTCTCTGTCTCTCCCTCTCTGTGTGGTCTTCTTACAGGCAGCTCTGACTTTCAACATCCTCTCCCAGGATGAGCTTCTGGTCTGGGTTGTTCCCCACCCACCCAGAGCCAGTTCTTTCCTAAGCTCTTTGTTCAACTTTTTCTTTACTTCAAAGCCATAAAATTGGAGCAGTGCTGCCTCAGAGCTCTTCTGAGATAACAGAAGGCTACCCCTAAGCCTTCACCATCAATGCTAATTCAGTCAAGCCTGTTAGGTCTGAAAGGTACCAAAAGGCTTTTAAAACAGAACAGCGGATACAGAAGTCATTAATAGTTAATGTGCCCTAAAACTTTCTCACTCAATGGAATCTTAATGACTCCCCTACAGTGACTTTGATTTACTGTCTGTGTCTCTGTGGTGCACTCACCAAGCCCACTGTTTACCTAGCAGTTATGCTAGGGATAGAGACCACCAAGAAGCCTGCACCTTAGCCCTCAGGGGCCCTGCCCAGGGCAGCATGGGAAGATGGGAGACCTATCCAACACTCATGCGGCCTCTACCCAGACCCCAGGACTGACCTACCCTTGAGAGTCAACAGTGTCCTTAGGCCTCAGCAGCAACGTGGACAGGACAGAGAAGAGCTTCAGGCGCATGTGCGGGTCTATGGTGGGCTGGAGACAAGTCCTGAGGGTAGGAATCACGTGCTGCAGCGCTTCTCCCACAGCTGGGCCTGGAAAAAGAGGGAAGGGACTACAGCAAGCTGCTGGCTAGCCTGGCTTCTCTGATGGGGACGATACAGGAGCACGAGTGTGGGGAAGTTGTCCTGCAAGTCGCAGGGCTGTGGCCCCCATTTCTGCCATGCTGCTCTGCCAATTGCTGAGGGCACTAACAAAAGACTAACCCCAGAAGTCCCTCATCATGTGACCAAGACACAAATCTGGTTTCTCTTTACAATCTTCAAATTCATTCTTTTTTTTAAAAAATTATTTATTATGTATATTATATTCTGTCTGTGTGTAAGTCTGCAGGCCAGAAGAGGGCACCAGATCTCATTACAGATGGTTGTGAGCCACCATGTGGTTGCCGGGAATTGAACTCAGGATCTTTGGAAGAGCAGGCAATGCTCTTAAACCACTGAGCCATCTCTCCAGCCCTCCAAATTCATTCTTTAAAAACAATTTTACTTCATTATTTTTAATAATGTGCATGTGTGCCTAAAGATATGTGCACATAAATGCAGAATCAGTGGAGCCCAATAGCAACGATCTCCTGGAGCTGGAGTTACAGGCAGTCTAGAGACACATGACATGGGTGCTAGCAGATAAACCTCAGAGCTCTGCAAGAGCAGTAAGAGGTCTTTTTCTTTCTTTTTTGAGACTGGGTTTCTTTGGGTAACAGCCCTAGCTGTCCTGGAACTTGCTCTGTAGACCAGGCTGGTCTCAAATTCAGAGATGTGCCTGCCTCTCAAGTGCTGGGAGAGGTCTTGATGGCTGAGCCATTCCTTTAGTCCTCTTTTTCTTTTGACACAGGATTTTACTTTGTAGCCCAGAATGACTCTGAACTCAAGACAATACCTTAGCTTCCAACTGCTCCGTAGTGTTCCTCCACCTTTTTCTTTTGAAGCAGGGTCTCTCACAGGTCTAAGATTTAATGATTAGGCTAGCCTGGCTGGTTACTGAACCCCAGGGATTAGCTTCTCTCTCTCCTCTCTCTCTCTCTCTCTCTGGGCTGGGGTTACATGGATGTGGTGGCTTTTAATCACCACCACTCAGGAGGCAGAGGCAGGTGGATCAGAGTTTGGGGCCATCCTGGTCTACACAGCAAATTCCAGTACAGCCATGGCTATGCAGAAAAACCCTTTCTCAAAAAGAAATCAAACAAGAAAATAAATGCCTGACATTTTTTTTTTTTTTTTTTGAGACAGGGTTTCTCTGTAGCTTTGGAGCCTGTCCTGGAACTAGCTCTTGTACACCAGGCTGGCCTCGAACTCACAGAGATCCTGTCTCTGCCTCCTGAGTGCTGGGATTAAAGGCGTGAGCTACCACCACCCGGCTAATGCCTGACATTTTTACAAGAGCCTGGGGACAGCCCTCAAGCTTGCAAGGCAATCGAGTTATCTTCACAGGCCTACTTATCAAAACTCAAATCTAAAAGTCAAGAAATATCTGAACAATGCACCAAAATCAGTCATTGAAAGCACCCCACCATTTGTTCAAGCCTTATGGTAATGAAGAGAGAAGAAATGGAACCCTGTTTCCTTCACCCCCATCTTTCTCCCAGGTCACAAAGACTTCAGGGGCAACACCTTGAGGGTTCACTGCCAGGTGACTGGAACTATACAGCCTTGAGTTGGGATATAATGGCTGACATGCCAGAACATGCCCCTGAACACTTCCCTGCTGTACCTTGGACTTTGTATTTTAGCTAAAAGCCAGGCACAGTTTGTTAATTCTACAACTGGACATTGAGCCAAGTCACCTAAATCTACTTCAAGACCCTGTGTGTCTAGGGTCTGTACTGTGGAGATGGGGGCTAAGGAAACAACAGCTTTGTCCACCTGAAGCTGTGTGGGTCTGAGGAAGAGAAGGAAAACAAAAACAGCACAATGGGAAAAGCAGCTGCTGGCCTAATGAGACGAACAGGATCCCTCCCGCATGGGTGAGTGCCAGGATTGCTCCAAGCATCACAGGCAAGTGCCAGGGTTTGCTTAGACTCTGTCAACATCAAAGAACAGATGTCTGGAGCCCTGCAGCTGATGAGCCGGCTCTCAGAATAAAAACCAAGTGCACAAGCTGGAGTTTCATTCACAAAGGAAGAAAGGGGATGCAGAGGAGAGGGAAGCTGACATTCCCACTTGAACTTCAGTGAGAAGCAAACTGCCTTTCAAGATATCCACACAGTGAGGGGCTGGGGCTATACCTCCATGGCTGGGAGTGCTTGCCTAGCACACTTGGAGTCCTGGTTCCAGCCCAGCACTGGATAAAGTGGGCATATGGTGGAAACCTATAATCCCTGCAGTTAGGAGATGGAGGCAAGAGGATGACTAAAAGGTTCATCCTCAGCTACAGAGCAGGCTCGAGGTCAGCCTTGACTGCATGAGACCCTGTCTTCCGAACAAAACAACTCCGTCCAGAGAAATGTGCTCCATAGCAGCGCAGGTCTAGCTTTCCTGGTGGATGGGGACTGGAAGCAGGGTATGGAGCTGCGCCCTCAGCTCCTGCATCTGCCTATGGTCCTGCCTGAGTCTGCTCTGCCATTGGTCAATCTGCCAATAAGCGTGCCAGTCAGTGCTCTGGTCTGACACCAGTCCCTGTTACAGTGCTGTTATCAGTGTCGACAGGGATGGGAGGAACTACTGGCAAGTGAGCTCTTCCTGTACTTCTGGTCTTTACACCTCAGGAAGTCAAAGCAGAGACTCCAAAGGCCCCCAACATGTGGGTTTTCATGCCCATAGCCCACCTCCCAGGCATCAAGCAGGCCCAGGAGCTTAGGTCCCAGGAGGTGGGAGAATATGGTCCCCAGAGGGATCTGGGCCAACTTGAAAGGAGAGTACATACCATAATTACTGCAGACCACACTAGAACTATAATGCCCCTATTCACAGCCAAACTGAGTACAAACGGCCCTGTGGCAGCCCACTCCTGGGTCTTGAGAAATGTAGCAGGACCTTCCCATAATATGGACTCACAGACCCAGAGGCAACCTCATTCAGCACAGCAGGCCCTCTCCGGGCATGGGATGGCTTGCTGTATGAGCGCACCATTTCTGCTGTTGTTTCTTGGTGTGGGTGTGCACATGTGGAAGTCAGAGCTCGACATCAGGTGTCTTCAAGAGCTCTTCGCTTCATTTTTTGAGAAAGCACCTAAGGCTCCCTGAGTCACCTAGACTGGCTGGTCAGCAAGCCCCACAGACTCTCCTGTCTCTGCCTCCCTAGTGTTATGACTATAGGAACATGATGCTGCACCTGGCCTTTAAAAAAGATCTACTTTTGTTTTACTGTATGATTACCTTGAATGCATGTATGTGCACTGTGTGTGTTTGGTGCCTGCAGAGGCCAGAAGAGGGCACTGAATCACTTGTAACTGGAAGCCACCCACCATGTGTCTTCTGCAAGAGTAGCAGCAGGTGCTCTTAACTGCTGAGCCATTGCTCCAGTGCCACACAGGCTTTTTATGTCTGGCTCTGGGAACTGAATTCAGGTCCTCCTGTTTGTGTAACAAGCACTTGACTAAGCTGTCTCTTCAGTCCTACAGGTGCCATCTCTGCCTTTTGAACATAGTCTAAGGAACTGCAGCAAACTATACCCTCTGGTGTAAACACAAGACACTGTGTCATCTGCCATGCCTGTTGTAAATACAGCTTCTCCCCGACAGAGCTGGGGGCTCAAGTGGGATTTGTGAGAGGAGCTGGACCACTTGGTACTAAAAATGCTAAATAAATAAAATAAAACCCCACTAAGGATTATAAAGCAATGCTTCTCACTTCTACAAAGAGCCTCCATGAGAACTGAGGGGAATGCTAAGGTCTTGGGGCCATATGCCAATGTGGCTAGAGACGCTAAATTTTACTGTAAAACAGAAGTATCTGAAGAATACAAGATGCAAAAGAAGCCATGTGACCCCAGCATGTGGGAGGCTAAGGCAGGAGCAGAACTGGTTTGAAAGCATCCTGAGCAAGGATGTTAGCAAGACCCTGTCACACAAACAGAAGCCATGCCTGGGTCAAGGCCAGGTTGTGTGGCTCAGGATGGTGAGGGTGGTGCAGCTGCAGCCTGGCTTGGGCAGGTCAGTGGCCCGAGGCTTACCTGCCTGGGTGAGTACCACAGTGAACTTCAGCAACTGCACAGAGTGCACTGTCCACTCGCCATGTGAGGCCGTCAGCCGCTCCAGGAGCGCACCCACATGCTTGCGGAACAGGTCCTGACTGCTGGGGATGTCTTCCACCTCGGCCAGTGTGTCCATGGTGTTCTGGGCCTAGAAAAGGGTATACGAAG
Source organism: Alexandromys fortis (assembly GCF_014885135.2). Lineage (NCBI taxonomy): Eukaryota > Metazoa > Chordata > Mammalia > Rodentia > Cricetidae > Alexandromys > Alexandromys fortis. Next base: position 3,812,461 of record NW_026068021.1, read on the forward strand.
GTTGGGACCAGTGTAATTTTTAAATTTAAAATACTTTTTGGAGGGGGCTCCCCCCCGCCCCACTGAGAAGGTTTCTGGGTAACAACAGCTCTAGCTGTCCTGGAACTAGCTCTTGTAGACCAGGCTGGCCTCAAACTCATAGAGAGTCTCCTGCTTGAGAGGGCTTTTTGAAAAAGCCCTCTTATGTAGTTCAGGTTGGTCTCAAACTTAGTACATAGCCAGAGATGACCTCCAATTTCTAACACTCCTTCCTGCCTATACCTTCTGAGTGTGGGAACTGTAGGTATGTGCCACCACACACTCAATTTATTCTGTATTGTACTAGGTAAATACTCTACCAACTGAGATCAAGCCTAATTTCTCTTTCATTTACATTTATTGATTTACTTTGTTGGGGAGAGGGCATGCATGCCACAGTGCATGTGTTCAAGTCAGAAGATGACTTGAAGGGTCAGTTCTCTTCTGCCATCTGGATTCCAGAGATTACACTCACTTGCTGAGCCTCCTCACTGACTCCCTAGAGTCCACTTTTTATTTATTTATTTTTTTTGAGATACGATTTCTTTGTGTAGTTATGGCTATCCTGGAACTCCCTCGGTAGATCAGGTTGGCCTCCAACTCAGAGATCCATCTGCCTCTGCCTCCAGAGGGTTGTCCAGAGGGTGACGCCCAGCTAGAGCCTACCTTTTTTTTTAATTTTCGAGACAGGGTTTCTCTGTAGCTTTTGGTTCCTGTCCTGGAACTACCTCTTCTAGACCAGGCTGGCCTCTAACTCACAGAGATCCACCTGCCTCTGCCTCCCGAGTGCTGGGATTAAAGGCATGCGCCACCACTGCCCGGCTTAGAGCCTACTTTTTAAAGGTTAAGATTCTCGGAGATTTCCTTGTCATCTGAGGTCTGTGACTATAGCAACCACCAGCTGGACAGAAACCCGTGACCAGGAGGCAAGGGCTATAAAAGCAAACGCCTCGAAAGAGCAGGCAGCAGCCTACATCAGGGCTGGTGCCCTCTCTACAACACTTTCATACAGATTTGCCTTGTCTGTGCTGCTTATACCGCAAGTAAGAGACACAAACCCACCAACTCAGGAGCTCACCTGTGTGTATGTGTGCGCGTATGCATGCATGCATGCATGTGTGTACATGTGTATGAGTGTGGCCTCCTGAGATGCTCAGAGGCTATGCTAGCAGGGGCTTGACCACACCGGACAAGGGCAAAGTAGTTTTAAAGATACTGCGAGGGTAGAGAGAGGGCAGGGTGGCTCAGTCATTTGCAAGCTTGAAGATCTGAATCTGATCTCAAGAACCCACATCAGTAGCCAGGCATGGGGTGTATGCCTATAATCCCAGCAATGCAAAGGCAAAGATGTGGGTGGGGTGGGGTGGGGGTGTTGTTCTTAGGACTTGCTGGCCTGGCCTAGGTGGTAAGCCAGTAAAAGACTGTCAAATAAACAAACAAAAACAAAAATCAAGGTAGGGTTGGAGAGACGGCTCAGCAAATAAGAGCACAAACTACTCTGTAGAGGATTCAAACTTAGTTCCCAGATTTCACGATGGATGGGGCATATCCACCCACAGCTGTAGCTCAAGGGACTCTGAAGCTCTCTTCTGTCCTCTGTAAGTACTGTGCACTCATGCACACATTTAAAAAATCTTTCAAGCTGGAGAGATGGCTCAGAGGTTAAGAGCACTGGCTGCTCTTCCAGAGATCCTGAGTTCAATTCCCAGCAACCACATGGTGGCTCACAACCATCTGTACTGAGGTCTGGTGCTCTCTCCTGGCCTGCAGGCATACACACAGACAAATATTGTATAATAAATAAATAAATATTAAAAAAAATCTTTCAAAAAAAAAAAAGGAAAAAAAAAGACAAAGAAAAACTCAGAGTGGATGGTGCCAGAGGAATGACATTGGCCACCACGCACACATGTGGACCTACACACTTGCATGCAGATACACACACAAAATAGTAATAAAAAAGAAACTGCTACAATTTACAGTCCTGTCAGTGACTCAGCACATAGATGGCTGAGGGAGGAGAATCAAGAGTTCAAAGTCAGCTTGGGTTACATAGCAAGACCTTGTTTAGAAACCAAAACCCAGTGCTGGAGAGGTGGCTCAACAGCTAAGAGCATGTACAGCTCTTGCAGAAGTCCTGAATTCAGGTCCCAGCACCCATGTCAGGTAGCTCACAACCATCTGTTACTTTAGTTGTGGGGATTCAATGTCTCTGGCCTTTGGGGGCACATGTGCTCATACCCACATGCAAACACACACACATATATAACTAAAATAATACCCCCCCCCCCGAAAACCCAAAACAACAACAACAACAAACTAAAGGGAATTGGGGCTAGGAATTCATGTCAGTGCACAGTGCATACCTAATATAGGCAAGACCCTGGGCTCCATCCTAGAACTATGAAGAACCTTCCACTCTCAAACACACATAACAAAACTACCACCTAAATCTCCAAAACCGTAAAACCATGATCAGTGAAGGCTGCCCTCACCCTCCTCCTTTAGTTCTTCTACCCAGACTAGATCTCAAGGTAAAAACAATCCACTGGTGCTCTGAAGCCAACCACAAAGGTTAATGGGCAGCCAAAGGAGAGAGTCACAGTCACCTTCTGGGATTTAATACAGTAGGCAACCCCTGACATTCCCTTGCATCAGGGGCCTGGGCAGTGGGCCACATCTCTGCTCCTGACCTGAAGGGTTTGGCTTCCTTCCTGTGGCCTGCAGGCACAACTCTGCTAGAATTTACAGCTCTATCAGTGACAAGCTGTCTTTGATGACATATGACACATACCCTCTACAAAGGGTGTCTTGAAAGAGAAAATTTTGAATTGAGAAAGTCCCTAACAAAAGAGGGGGAAAGGCTCCTCCAGGCAGGGAACCACAGGATACCTAAGCCTCCTGCAGGCCCATGAAAGTGGTTGACACTCCCATCTGTCCCTTCGGCTCTTGAGACCCACAGGGATGTTAAGGATGTGTGTGTGCGTGTGTCCATGGGTGTGGGTGTGTATGTCCGTGGGAGGTGTACAAGTCCGTGGGTGTGTATGTGTTTGTGTGGGTGTGGGTGTGTCTGTGGGGGAGTGTGTGTCCATGGGGGTGTACATACATGTGCATGTGGAGACTAGAAGCTAACAGAGTGTCTAATTCAGTCACTTCCACCTTATTTTCCGACACGAAGCTTGTCTGTCTTCAAAAGTTCAAGGCTAGCCTGGACCAAGCTAGTCTGTCTCAAAAACAAAACAAACAAGCAAAACTTAAAAAGAACATTTTAAATCTTAAAATACAAGCCAAGGGGACAGAAACAACTCCAAATGATGGGCTGGGTTGCCATTAACACAGGACAGCCACCAGTCTTCCCTACAGCTTTTGGCTGCACAGGAATGCTTTGAAGCCTCAAGAGATTGGGGGGGGGGTAGGGGTTCAGGGTCCCAGTATTCAACAGCCTTCACTCTTGGGAGGGAACACTCCCTGGGGCCACTTTATGAGTGACTCCTCCTAAATGCTCTGAATTCTTTCACCTTTGCTAGTTAAGCCTGCCCCCGGCCTGGAATTCAACCATGCTGGAGACTGACAGAAGACAGGACATTTCCTGTGGAAAGAGACTGTAGCTGTGGGGTGCTGCTTGCCTTACCTTCTTCAAAAGGCCCGGGGAACCTGAGACTGCCAGTATTGTCACCAGCACCTCCATGAGCTGCAGGCTGACAGTGCGACAGTCTTCCTGACATACAGAGAGTAGAGCCTGCACACACAGCAATAGATGCTCCAGGTAGCGATTCTGGAAGAGACCAGAGAAAGTCAATACCCCCTCTCTGCAACCAGTGCGGGGCCCATACATGTGACAAGAGTCAGAAAAGCTATTGCGCCCCATTTGAGGGCTGCTAGGCCCCGACTAGAGCACATCCACCGGGAAGAGCAAGTTTGGGCCAGAAAGGAAGCAACAGAAGGATTGAGAATACATTTCGTGAGAGCCAGGCAGTGGTAGCACTCAGCTTTAGTCCCAGCATTTAAGAAGAAGAGGCAAGGTGGATCTTTGTGAGTTCGAGGTCAGCCTGGTCTACAGAGCAAATTCCAGGAAAGCCAGGGCTACATAAAGAAACCTTTTCTCGAACACCCCCAAGAATATATTTTGTGACATGTTTACTGCTATCTTTAAACTTAAAAATGCCGACCCTATTTATTCTGTGCTCCATGGAACCTGTGAACAGACATGGTAGAAGAATGCTAAAGGATGTGAATACAGAAAGAAGCCTGCGGGATTTCAGCTTCCGAGGTGAGAGTGCGCTCCTGCAAGCATTCTGAGACATTCTGGGTGGCATACCCTGCCTCCCACCCTAAGCGCTCCAGTCCAGAGACTGAGCTGGGCTTCCCGTCCCCCAGCTCTCTGAGTCCTATATATAACCCAGCCATTTTGACTACACTGGCCTCTTGGCCGCCTGGCTCCCCCACCCACATCATCTGGTTCAGTCAGTTGGTTGCGTTCATTCTGGACTCTCCCAGAAGTCTCTGCCCCCCTCTCCCTCATATCTATACTAAAATCTTCAACCCCTTAGGCGCAGTCACAGCCTCCTTTTATTTATTTTTTCATTCACAGGCCTGTTAGCCCTCTATCAAAGAGGCTGGGGGGAGGGGGAGAGAATGATGATTCAAGGCCCAACTCAGCCAAACAGCAGTTATTTCAACCTGGGCTACAGAAGATATTGTCTCAACAACAACAACAACAACAACAGGGGAGAGAAATGGGAGGAGGCGAAAATTTGTAATAATAATAAAAGAAAATCTTGTAGAATTCTGAGCTGAAAAAAAAAAAAAAACCCAACAACAAAAAACAAAACAAAAAAACTCCAAACTCCTAAACCTCACATTTAACAACTTTATGCCAGAACATATATTATGATGATATTCCCATGCTGAAATGATTGCCCGCCAGATCCACTTTAAATTACCTAGAATGGAGTCAAGGCTAGGGTTTAGCTGATGTCTAGCTTGAGTCACAAGCTTTTTGACTGCTATAGGTGCCGAAGGCTAAGCTGCCCATACTTGGCTTTCCTGGTTTCAGGTGCATTTGCTCAAGAATCATGGTTGGGTGACCAGTGGAGCCCTGTGAAGAACTCCCATAGGCGGGCTAGAGAGATGGCTCAGTGGTTAAGAGCATTGCCTGCTCTTTCAAAGGTTCTGAGTTCAATTCCTAGCAACCACATGGTGGCTTACAACCATCTGTAATGAGGTCTGGTGCCCTCTTCTGGCCTGTAGGCATACACACAGACATAATACTGTATATATAATAAATAAATAAACATTAAAAATTAAAAAAAAAAGAACTCCCATAGGCTGTAGGAAAGCAATAATTCATGGTCTTTAGCATTCCTCTAATGTATTCATTCCGCAGGTTCCATGGAACACAGAAAAAATAGGAATGGTGGTGACAGGCAATATAAATCATATAAAAATATGATTTATAAACACTCACACACATATTTATATACTAGCTCTCAGTCAAGAGAGTTTACCTGCTGAGCCATCTTACCAGTCCTGAAGGGCACCAGATCTCATTACAGATGGTTGTGAGCCATGTGGTTACTGGGAATTGAACTCAGGACGTCTGGAAGAGCAGCCGCTGCTCTTAACCGCTGAGCCATTTCTCCAGCACCCCCTCCCCCAGTTCATTCTTAAAGAGTTTTATTCATTCATTCATTCATTCATTCATTCATTTATTTAAATCATGCTCTCATGACCACAAGAAATCTAACAGCCCCCAAACAACCCAACAGGAAGTGGGAGGGAGGCAGTACAAAACCTGTCAACCTGTCAACTCCAAGTTCAATGGCCTTGACCTCGCCTGAACACCTTTGCTAATAATTCAAGTCTGGCAAGAAGGAAACGACGTGTTCATTGTGGGTTTCTCTGGTGACAAGAGTCCCTACACTGCTAGTACACTGAGGAAGAAGAGCCTCTTGGGTCCTTCTGTGCCCTGAAGCACTGTCAAGTTTCCTCTCAGGGCGTAGAGCAACGGTCAATGTTAAGAGTCTGTACTGCTCTTGCAGAAGACTCAAGTTCAGTTCCCAGCATTCCTCTCAAGAGGTCACAATGACCTCTAACTCCAGCTAGAGGATCCATAATAACCCTCTCTGGACTCAACGGGCACCTGCACTCATGTGCACAAATACACAGTCACCCAAAAAACAAAACAAAACAACACGTATCTTAGGAAAGAAATCAGTTCCCCTTTCTAGAAGGCTGAACCAAAGTTAAGAGCCAGCACAGAGGAGCCTGACAGGCCAGATCTAAGTTATCTGGAGGTGACATAGAAATGAAGTGGCCACTAGTGGTGGACTATTTGGGAAGGATTAGGAGGCATGGCTTTGTTGGAGGAGGTGTATCACTGAGGGTGGGCTTTGAGATTTCAAAAGTTCACACCATTCCCAGGTAGCTCTCTTTGACTGGTGGCTGTGTCTCAAGATATAAGCTCTCAGCTGTTTCAATGCCATGCCTTTCTGTTGCCACGTTCCCTGTCATGATGTCTATGGACTTTAATCTTCTGAAACCATAATCCTCCAAATAGATTGTAAATTCCCTTGGTCATGGTATTTTATTATAGCATTAGGAAAGTAACTAAGGGGCTGGAGAGGGGTTAAGGGTACTGACTGTTCTTCAGAGGTCCTGAGTTCAATTCCCAGCAACCACATAGTGGCGCATAACCACCTGTAATGAGATCTGATGCCACCTTCTGCCCTGCAAGGACACATACATGCAGAATACTCTATACATAATAAATAAATAAATCTTAAAAAAAAAAAAAGAGATAAGTATCAAAGACAGCAGCAGGTGAATGGCACTACGCCCATGGGTCTCTCACTCAGGTGACAGAAATGACTGAACAGAGCACTGGGGCCGACTTCCATCAGCCAGTGTCCCACCCTCCAGCCCAGCTTTGCCAGAGCTGAGCCATCTCTAGGTACACCAAGGCCCAAACAGGTTGATTGGCTAGTGAGCAGAACATAGTCTCCCAACAAGAGGATCAGGGTACTTGAGAACAGGGTATGCCTAACACAGTCCAACATGGCAACCTTCATTTTGCCCTCAGTAGAAACAACCAGAACATGTTCCAGTGGTAAAGCTGAGAGCTAGGCTGCCCTGGCTCAGTTTAAAGTGGATCTGTCTGTCCAGTTGCACGAGGTTACTGCAAACATAGGATTCAAGGGCTAAGTGACACTGACAGAATGAGCTCTTGGTCACCAAGGATATGCTGTTCATACTAATCTTGATATTGTGTGTACTCCTTAGTTTCCAGGGTAGGGGCCTAGGACTCCCTCAACCCTTGTCACTGACCTATGAGCACCCACAGCAGCAACGCTAGATGGACTCTCCTGGGAGATGAACGTGTCCTGAGCTGTCCAAGCCACTGGCATTAACAAAAGGAATTTTGTTGTTGTTTTGTTTTTTGAGACAAGATTTCCCTGTAACTTTGGGGCCTGTCCTGGAATTTGCTCTGTAAACCAGGCTGGCCTTGAACTCACAAAAATCCATCTGCTTCTGCTTCCCAAGTGCTGGGATTAAAGGCATGTGCTACCACTGCACAGTTAGCAATTTAAATGGCTGCCTGTGGTAGGATGGCCACAAGACTTAACAGGGGGTGCTGATGCTGGCACCTGGGCATGTCGCCGCCCTTGGGCTGGCTACCATCAGCAGTTAGCCTGAGTTGCCAGCAGGGCTACCTTTCTTCTCTAGCACCAGGATGCCCTAGTACCCACCCTTCCAGGCATCCACTTACATTCTCAGAGCCCTGGCAGATGTGCTCCTTGGCCAGCTCTGTGGCTATGACCTTGAGGTGTGGCTGAAGGATGTTCTGGGGGCAGCCCTGGATGACAGATGCGAGGATCAAGAGGCCAGAGGCGGAGGGTGACTTCTTCAGCATGGCTAAGATCAGTTTCAGAAACACTTCCGGGTTGACGAATGTGCCAATGAGCTCTGCAGCTCTTATACACTGTAAGGAAGACAGGGAGGCACAGAGCTCTGGAAACATGGCTACAGTCAGGGCTCCCACTGGTGCCTGGGCTTGCCCAACAGGACTTCCCACCTGCCAGAAGGTATGGTGTACAGGCCTATGGGGAAGCACACACCCTTCTTTCTTTAAGTGTGTGTGGCATCGAGGCAAGTGGGAGCCAGGGCTCTGAAGCAGGGTGTCTGGTCCTCCTGCCTCATTTGACACCAGCAGCCTAAGCCTCTCATTCACACACACAGTCAGCACCCTCGGTAACTTGACAAGGACATGGCTGAGATGCAAAACCATGACGCTGAATGTAGGGCACTGCAACATCAACTCCAGTCCCTACACTGCTGTTTCCATTAATAAAATACTCACAGATGACAATACAGGGCTGGGCAGCAGTGGGGGCTGTCTAGGAAGGGGGCTGGTGTGGCTGGATGGGGAGCTGGAAAGTTTGTGGTCCTGGTCAGCTCTGTACCTCCATCATGGAGCAGACAGGGGCAACACACAGAGAGGCGGCACATAGGCGGCACACAGGGGCAGGTACAGAGCACACGGACACAGCAACCTTCACACGGCACTTCTCATCATTCCGTCCCTCTCCTTCACAAATCCAGACTGAGAGATATAAAGTTACCTTTTCTGTCAATAAAATATAGGGTCAAAAATTTTGTGGTAAGGCCTGGGGAGGTGGCTCAGTGAACAATGAATATGCTTGCTGTATAAGCTTGAGGATCAGAGTTCAGATCCCCAGCACCCATGTAAAAGGACGGAAGGGGTGGCAGCCTCCTGCCATTTCAGTACCCAGGAGACAAAGGGGACCCTTGGGGAAGCTGGCTAGGTAAGTCTAGCTGATTTGTGAGGTTCAGTTTCAGTGAGGCTTTGCAATCCACTGGACAACAATTGATACCCAATGTCAAATTTGGACTTCCATTAGCATGCATAAAATTGCACACATACTCACACACACTGGTCATACATATGCAACATACATGAATACACTGCAACCCCGTGCCGAGGTTTTGTGTGGAAATAGCATGTGTGCCTGGCTGAGGAAACTAGTCTGTTAGGCACACTGACTACTGACAGCCTGGTCACTGGAAGCAGAGCACTGCAGAGCCTGGACAAAAGCGCACATGCTGCACATGTCCTGTGTGCTCAAGGTGGAACAGTTTTGCTTCGATGGCCCTGCCAGGACTAGGCTAGTGGTTGAATATGGGGGAGATGGAAGGGCAGGCGGGAGGTGTTCATGCCCTCACCTAGTTGGTGAGCACAGAACTGGTGTATACAGGGCTGAGCTTTGCCACTTAAGAGATGATGGGACACTCACACTGCTGACCACAGCCTTCTCCTCGTCGTTACACGCCAGCTGCAGGGTTCTGAGGATGATCTCCAGGTGCTGCGTGATGTGGTCCTCTGCGTGCAGGAGCAGCACTGGCAGCAGCTGTGCGGCCTTCACCCGTGTCCCCACCACCCAGTCGGTGATATCGTGACAGACAGCAGGAAGCACCTTGGAGAGGTTCCTGAAAACCAGCTCTCGGCAGCCCAGGCCAGGACGGCTCTCTAGAGGAGAGAATACGGGAATCCACAAAGATAGCTTCAGCCAAGTTCAGAATGTCCCTCAAGACAGAAAGGAGGGCTAGGTTTGGTGGCTTGCAACTATGATCCTGGAGCTCAGGAGGCTAAGACCGTAAGATTGCTCCAAGTTGAAGATAAGCCTGGGTTACACAGTTCCAGGTTATCTCGGGCTGCAGAATGAGACTCTATCACAAAAACAAATAACAAAAACCCACTAACCACCCCCCCCCGCAAAAAAAACAAAACAAAAAAACGGAAAAAGTGAGGGTCATAAAGTACTTCTCATGGCCTCATGGCTATGCTGTGGTGTGACACACAAGAAACCACACTGGGGCATACCTGCCAACCTTCACCACAAAGCCTGAAGTAAACTTAGCTCCTGTCCCCTTGCCACCCCTCCACCCAATGGCCCTGGCTATGGACTAGAGCAAATTCTCTAACATCTTTGCTCAGTGGACTTGCATAGCACAGACTCTGCTGGAGTAGTCTATGCAGTGAAGACACCAGTTTCCCCATGCATCTCCTGAGAGCTTAGCTCTGACTTGGGCTGTTTTAAACGGTGTTGGACTCAACTCCTAGTACACAGTTACTAGCAGGGTCAGGCATTTACATTTCTTGGTATCAATATCTAGTGGGTTACATCATACCATAGGCACTTGCTTGACTTAGAAAACAAAAAGGCACCAGCCTATCTTCTACTGTGCCTGCACCATTCAACTTTCCTGCTATGGCATGGCCTGCCTTCAAGTTAGTTGAGCCTGGAAGAGTACAGTGGTGTCTCCCTGAAGTCCGATTTCTGTTTCTCCAATGCCAATGACACTGAGCATCTTTATGGTGATACCACCTTTGGTGCCCTCTTTCCAAAGACTGTTTAACAAGTTTTGAATTGTTTTTCTTATTGAGTTCTCAGTATGTTCTAGAACAAGGTATAATTATTTTCTTGGGTTTTTTTTTTTTCACTCTCTTAACACTGTGTGTGTGTCCATGTGTGTATTGCAGGGGACTGAACCAAGCTCCTCCCATTTGTTAAGCGAGCATTCTATAACTGAACTACATCCCCAGCCCAATAGGGAGACAGACAGGCACTGAGCCACACCCCAAGCTTCCCACCAGTAGGGTGATTTCTAGTCAAGTTCTACTACTGAGTCAAATCCTGTCAGACCCTTACTGACGGATTCTAGATGAACCCTGTGCCTCTGAGCTATTTCTTTTGAATGCACTCCACAGTCTGGCTAGCCTGCTTTCATATCACAGATGATGAAGTTCCTAGTCTTCCCAGGACAGTTCAGCCAGCACTGGCTCTGTGCTTTTGTCATGTGCAGTTGCCAGCATGTAGTCTACACATAATACACACCTTAGTTCCCCCACTGTGCCAATGGCATCTCAACACCTGAGAAGCATCTGGCCAGAGGATGCTACACAGAACAACATGGATGTGGACGCTTCCACTGTATGAAGCACTCCATTGGTCTGTACTGACCCAGCATACCGGAACCTAACCTACAGAATGATTTCAGCACCATGTGGATCCAGTATTAGGAATCATTAGCCCAGGGTTTAACGACGCAGTCCTGACTAGCTTCAAACTCACAGTAATCCTCCTGCCTCAGCTTTTCAAATACTGGGATAACAAACTCCACGGCAACTTTACTTTTTTTATTATTACTGTAATATCTGCAAACATAAACATAATGTCCTCAAACACAAGCTGAGCCATCACACGGAGCCAGGACTAACTACCCTACTCTCCCACAAGCAGGATACACACTCAGTACTATTCCTTAAAAAGGCTTGGTTTTGGCCAGTGCTTTGCTAGGCCTGTCATGCAGCTGCTTCAGAGGCCAAAGCAGAAGGACCACAAAGTCAAGGTCGCCCGGAGAACTCAGACCCTGTCTAAATATGGCTCAGTAGGTAATGTGCTTGCCTAGCAGGCATGATGCCCTGGTTCCACTTCTAATATCACATAATTAGGGTGTGTGGGTACATGCTTTAATCCCAGCATTCAGGAGGTAGGGGCACGGGGATCAAAAGTCAAAAGCTACTCTCAGCTACAAGCTGAGTTTGAGGCCAGCCTGGGTTATACCTCAAAACCTAAACCAAAAATACAAGTAAAAAGAGGGCAGGGGTACAAGGTCTTCGGTTCAAACCCCAGTATTCTAAACAAATAAATAAAGACCAAAGCTCAGAAAGATGGTTCACTGGGTCAAAGTACTCACTTGCAAAAGTCAGATGACCCGAATTCCATCCCTATAACCCATGTTTAAAACCAAACAAGGCCGTATGTGGTGGCATGCTTCTGTAATCTAAGTACTCCTCTGGAGAGATGAAGGACAGAGACAGGAGTCTCCTTCAGAAGCGCTTGGGCAGACTAACTAACTGGAGTAACGAACTCACCAACAGAAACTGCAGCTCCTACTGCAGAAACAAAGGGAGAGGCTAGAACCCACTCCACAAGTTATCCCTTGACCTTCGCACCTGCGTCAGCCTTTTGTGTACTTTCACATATATAATATAGAAATAAATTCTTTTACATTGTTTATTTTGTGAGTGTCCGTTGTAGCATAAGTGTGAAGATCAGAGAACTTGTGGGAGTCAGTTCTCCCCAGCACGTGGGCCCCAGGAAGACACTCAAGCTGCCAGGCTTGGCAGTAGGGCAACTCTACCTACTGAGCCATCCCGACAGCCCAAATAAATAAAACGTAAAAAATTCAGTGTGAAAAACAAAACAAAGCTAATTCTCATGCCCTACCTCCAAGTAACTTGATTAACAATTTCTACACAACCTTGTAGATGTTTGAATACAGAAGTTTCCCCACAACATCCCCAAATGGCAGGCCTCAACTCTGTCCTGGGCTAATAGTATTACCTAGGACACTGTTTACTGTGTCCTAAGGGGGTTTTATTATTTATTTTGGGCAGGGCGCGGGGGGGGGGGGGCTGCTTTGTAAACAGGCTCCTTTCACTTAGCAGGATTCATTCACACTGTGGCCCATGTCTGTGTCCTTCCCCTTTTTGGCTGAGGGACCTCCTATCTTTCCACCTCATCTGGTATACCTAGTCTCCCACATTGGCACATGTGGGTTGCTTCCCTCTGGAGCTCTCATGGAGAATGTTGCTAGGATACTCTCCAGCTTTGCTGGGGACACAGCTTCATTCCTGTCTAGTGTCTACCTTGGCCAGGTAGGTGGTAAGCGCCATGCTGACATCCAGAGAAACCGCGACTTTATAAGCATCCTGGCACTGGCTGTCTCCCCGTAGGGCAGTATTACACCTGCCATGTTTGTTTCTCAGCATCTAAATTCCTTCCCAGACTTGATTATTTGCCATTTGATTTATGGGCAGGCTAGGGGTCAGTGGTCCTGCATCTCTCTTTAGAAGCATGTTAGCACAGGTAAGCAGGGAGGAAGGCCCTGGGGTCTGAGTAATCACTTACAAGTCGAGAGTTGAAAGTGTGGCCCTGGAGGCCCAGAGAGCTCGGGACTGTCTATAAATCTTTAGGGATAACTACAGCATGACGGTGGATAAAAAGGTAGAAAAAGACAACTTAAGTGGTCATGCTTGCTCTTGTGTAGGGTGACAAGGGCCCTTAGAGACTTTAAGAGACAACAGACTCTTCATTAGAAGAATTATGGACATCTACAAAGCCAGACACCATGGGAACGAGCAGCCATCCATATAGCTGCCAACACCAGTGGAAAAGATGAGGTCATGTTAGGTCTAGTGAGGCAAAGGACATTCCACCTGGAGGAGTTGGGGAGGGAAATAGGGTGGAAGGTTGAAGCTGGTGCAGAGGTCAATGTTCAGTTTTCGGAGAGGTCAGAGATGCTGGGGTTTGGGGATTGGGAAACCTGGCTTCTGTGAAAGTGATTTCCCTCTTCTAACATCTCATTCTTGTCTACAAGGCCTGTCTGTGTGCTGCTAAGGCAGAATGACCTGCCCTTGAGAAGAGGGAAAAGCTCCCATGGTGCCAGCCAGCTTCCCATCATCTATTCCCATTCACGTTTCTATCCCAAACACCCTGGTGGAATGTAGGCAGGGCAGAACCAGATGGATGGACACAATGCTACACATTCAAAGGGAACTAACTCTACTCACTTCCAGACCAGCTTTTTTTTCTTTTTTAAGAAAAAGAGAAGAAAAGAAGGAAAGAAAAAAAGCCCTGTGTCCTCCTGGCATCGAGCCACTGTTCTGAAGATATGCTGCCCTCACCACTTCGGCACGACGGGCAAACAATTACAGCAGAAGGATGTTTCAAAGAAAAACCGCCACCAATAACAAAACCTGGAACCTGCTGTCACCAGAGCCCTGCCACTGGTGGCTTGCAGGACCCTGAGGACACTTTCTTCAGTAAAAACTGATCTGAAGACAATGTAACTGCCACCTTCCTGGCTACCCCGCATAGCACTCCATTTTAAAACTGGTGATTTGAGGCCTACAAAGTGGCTCGGTGGGTAAAGGTCTTTGCCACGCAAACTTTAAGACCTGAGTTCAATTCCCAGGGTCCTCGTAAAGGTGGAAGAAGAACGAACTCCACAAAGTTGGTTTTTGAGGTCCACCTGTGCATTGTAGCACTGGTGTCCACCCCTACACTGTACGCACCCACAGAAACCAATAACGCTAAAAAAAAAATTGGTAAAAGTGGAGATTTAGGTGCTAGGGAGATGGTTCAGTGGTTCCCAGCGCCCATGCTGGAGCATTCACAACCACCTGTAACTCCAGCTCCAGATGATAAGGCACCCTCTTCTGGATTCCAAGGGCAGTATATTTATGCTCACAAATCCACGTTCCCAACACAAACACATAATTAAAAATAAAAACAAGAGGCTGGAGAGATGGCTCAGCAGTTAAGAGCATTCACTGCTCTTCCAGAGGACTTGATTTTGGTTCTTAGCACCCACGTTAAAAGGTCACAACTGTGGCCTCCACAGGTACCAAGTATGCCCATGGTGCAGATACATACATGGAGGCAAAGCACTCATACACATAATATAAAAAATAAACCTTAAAAACATTCTTGAAAAATACGTTTAACAATTGCAAACAGTTAAAAGTGGAGACTTACTTTGGTGTTGTAAAAGGAAACTAACAGTCTGTAAGTTGAACATAAACCCTGTGGTAGAGGTGGTGACATTTACTACCTTTCTGTCCTTTGAACTTGATTAAATTTGATTCCGGTGCTGACCTCAGTCTGTGTGGTAACTGTCAACTGTAAGTGCTGTGTACATCAGCTATGGCAAGCTGAGGTCCCCCTACACTGGCAGCAAGAAAGGATATAACATTATAGCCACTCATCCAAGCTGCTGTCTCTTGGAATGGAAACAACTGAAGCACATGCCTACCTAAGAAGCACTGAGGGGTCAGGCACAGGGAGGAGGCAACTGGGTGGCAGGAGGGTGACAGGAGCAACTTACGGGGATGAGACTCAACAAGAAGGTGCACTGTGCCAAGTGGACAGGTCTGGCCACAGAGAACATGACTTGACACCCACAAAAACAGAGCGGCCAGTCAGGAAGGCACAAAAGATAAGCCAATGATGGACTTGTTCTCTCTCAGTTTGAGACATGATTTCTAACAAAGTTCGCAAACGCACAGCTCTAAAAGGCAGTTTTATGGATGTAAAGGGTATTTGTACACAGCTTTTTGGACAAGGACAACAGAGGTTCCCGGGTGGTAAGCAGAGGCCAGGAACAGGGCCGGGTGGGGCATTAGCAAGGAGGGCTAGGGTAAACGTCTGAGCAAGTGACAAGACCTGATGGCTGAAATGCAGCAAAATCATGAAGATTTGAGTTTTAAATTCTAATCCTACACTGAAGTAACTTCAGAGGGAAATGACAAAGCTCATGAAACCTAGCGCCATGCTGCTGGATACTATGACAATTCTAAATCCAGTCTGCTTCAGACTTCAGATGAAAAATGAGCTCTGAGCAGGAGCTGCTCTCACAGCTCAGAACGAGAACCATTGAGATGCCTGTAGCTACTGTCAGAGACAAGCCCTTGTTCCTAACTTAGATCCAAAACATATCCTAGAGGGCAGATCTCCTTCCAGAAGTTGAGCATAGAAAGCTGGTCAGTCAGTGCAAACAGAGTATATGCAAGCATGCCTTCCAAGTCCCTACAGACAAGCTCCCCACTAGTCAAGTGTGGTATCTTTCCAGGACAGTACAGCCTCCCACACTTTCCTTAGGGAATTTCCTTGCACTTCAAGGCCAGCTTGTGTCCTGTTGACACTGCTAGACTGCCAGCGAATTGTATGGGATGACCCCAGAGTGCAAGGGGACAATCAGGGACACACTAGCCTCACGCAGCAGAGAATGGCACCAGTGCATGTTCAGAGTCTGGCTGCAACTCCAGAGCTGGAGGGAGCTTCCTGCTTAGCTGTGCAAAAGGACACAGGTAACTTGAGGCAGAAAGAACAAGAGGGAAAAAACCCTTTAGGCCTTTAGAATCCTGCTGCACCTCTGCCACAAAGGAACAGTTAACATAAATGCAAGCTGGGCATGGGAATGCACACCTGCAATCCCAGCATTTAAGAGGCTGAGGCAGGAGGACTGCATAAGTTCAGGGCCAGCATGGGTTACACATATTGAGACCTTGCCCCCCCCCCCCAATACCACAAAGGGTTGGGGATGTAACTCAGTAGTAGAACATTTGGTGTCGAATATCTGAGGCCCTGAGTCACACGTCTCTCCTCTCTCTCTCTCTCTCTCTCTCTCTCTCTCTCTCTCTCTGTCTCCCCTCTCTCTCTCTCTCTCTCTCTCTCTCTCTCTCTCTCTCTCTCTCTCCTCTCTCTCTCTCTCTCTCTCTCTCTCTCTCTCTCTCTCTCTCACACACACACACACACACACACACACACGATAAAGAAACAATCAAACACACTAATGACCTTCACATATCAGTTCCACATCTGGAAAACTGTGCTCTCAACCTGGCTTATCATATTGGAACAATCCAGCTTATATTACCGCTTGCACCTTTCCCAGAACTAGAGTGCTGTCCCTTGCTCCTAGACAGGGCAGAAACTCAGAGGCAGAGAAGCTGTCTGGGTCAGGAAGGGAAGGTGACCAACGAGAGGCCTGGATTTAGCATCCCAGCAAATCTGAGTTCAGGAGCAGCCTCAGAATCACTGCTGTGTCCACGGCCCACTAGACACCGCCACTGGGACTAAGAAGGAGCACCTGATTCCTGGGGGACAGTGTCTTCCACTTGTCACACCTCTGCCCTTGTTAGGGTGTGCTGCTGCTTGGTTTTAAGAAATAAGCTTTCCTGAGAAGGCAGGAGGTCTTAAAGCCCATGGGGCCAGGGGCTGGGCTGTGGGCAAAGACCTTCTTTACGGGGGAATTTGCTAGACAGTCACAAACATGGCCTTGGGTGATGACTATGTGAGGACAAGCAAGCGCTAACAGAAGACCCTACCCTGAGCACAGAAAGTATACGGAAAGACAAAGACCACTTATCCCGGAACTGCAGGCTTAGCTGCCTCTGGGTCAAAGGATGACAGCACCCATGGTGCTACTCTGGAAACTCTCAGCAGTGCTGCAGAGACCTGGTCCAGCTACACATCCCTGCACATGCTCAAAAGGGAGTGGTGGACAACTGGCAGCACATCTGGATGCTTCTGGGAAGTCCTCTCCTTCTTTAAGATGAAGCTGGCCCAAAGGTGGGAAAAGATCAGCTCCTAAGAGACAGAGGGCAGAGGCTGACAGGAGGGGCCTGCATGCCACCATGGAAAGAGGCATCCTCTGTGATCTCCAAACTGGCTCACAACTACTGGGCCCAGCAGCACCTCAGATACTAGTGCCTTCTTCGGGACCAAGAACAAATGTCCTTCATGGACCTTCCAGCTGCCTTGTCCCCCTAGCAGGGGCACTCACCGTGTTCAGGGTAGTGGGGAGGAGGAGGCGAAGCAAAATCCAGCTTGTCCTTTAGGTCTGCCTCATTCTCCTCCTGCCATTTCAGCCCGACCTTCTCCCAGAGGCTGGTGGCTGTCTGCCTGCAACACAGCAAAACAGGAGTGGCAGTCAGGTCTGGGTACCCTTCACGAAGGTCTTGACCACAGATACATCAGGGAAACACCTTCTGGGCTGGGGAGCAGGGTCAGGTAACAGGCATCACTTGGCAGGAGTGGCCTGACCAGCTCTGACTACATGGTGACAATACCAGCCAAGGGCCTAATGTCCACCCACAGACCCAACTTAAATAAGAAAGAGGTCTTAGCAATCAGAGATAGCTCATATGACACAGAACCACACAGCACACAGAACAAAGAGAGAGGGCAATTTCTTGTGGCTCCAGCTTATAGAGCAGAGAAACCACCACCCCTGTGGTAAAGGGCAACTGAACAGAAGCTCTTGCTGCAAATCAGAGTGGCTCCAGAGGGGTAGGGGGCACCACTTGGCCCACACTGCCCAGCTGCTGGGCGAGGTACTTACCGGACCTCAGGCATTTCGTCGCTGAAGCTGCTGAGCAGCAGTGGGCTGAGTTTGTGGAAGAAGGAGTAGCGGTCACGAAGATTCAGCAGCCAGCCCCCCACCACCGAGGTCACGGCCTGCCGGACCTGCCACAAGACAAGACAACAGAGAAGCAGCTTCACTTGCGAGTCTTCGGGAAGGGCGGTTCAGAGTCCTGCTGTGGTGGAATGTTAGTCCTGAAACAGGTGTAGGCAATGAGTTCCAGGGCAGCCCTGACAAATGAGAGGACCACTGCTGATCAGAACCTTGTGACACCCACTAGCTCTGTCCTCTGTGGGCTCACTGTGCACCCCCCCCCCCTCAGACAGTGTCTGCTGTCTTCTGTGCCACCATGGTACCTGGGTGTTTTTATGGGCTGCAGTGAAAATAGTAGAGGCTACCTTATTTGGCACGTGACATGAATCCACTTGGGAAAGAAAGATTAGACCTCACCAGGGTTTAGGCAGAGATATGGCTGGAGAACTGCTGCTTGCTGGTCAGGGTTTCTGTTTGGGGTAGTGGTGACAACTGTGACAGTGCTGTGTGTGTAGTGTGGGTGACAGAACACAGCACCCTGCACAATTTAGCACATGCTTTACAAAATTAAAATAAGCATGCATTTTAAACACCCACTAACCATCGTGAATGGGTAAACTGTATGCATGTCAACTATGATGCCACAGAGAGACATATAAATAAACCAAGCCATAGGGCTGTGCTGGGAGCCTGGGGCAGGACTTGGCTGGGGCACTTGCAGTGACACAGCCTAGAGCCTGATGGACTTCATCACAGAGGAGGGGACACGGCCACCCGGATACAACTTGTCAGTCTACGGAGAGTTTGGTGGTTGATATGAACGGCCAAGATGGAGACAGCTTTCAGTTTCTCTGGGGGTGGGGGTTGAGGGCTGGGCACTGTCCCTCCTCCCACCTACCCAGAATCCTGCGCTATCCCTTTCTGTTTTCTCTACCTGGACAGAGACTGCATGCCATCAGTCAGTCCTCTTTATAGGTGATATTACCATAAGCCCCTACAGCCTTAGATCTGAGACATGCCTGTGAGTTGGATTTTGCCTTCATAAAGCCAGTGCACCCCCTACATCTGTAGGCCTCCTGTCTGCCAGCATCCTCCGCTGCTTTCAAACTCCCCAGCACAGATTACCCTGCTACTCAACCTCTACCCTGCCCTTCTTTGCACTGAAGGAGGAGCACACAAAGACACTTTCACTAACTGCACGTGGTTTCTATACTGTAGGGCAGCGACACCCCATTACCTGAGGGACGTCATCGAAGAGTCTTTGAGCAAAGTGGGAAAGAACGTCATCCACGGAACTGCCATTGCCAAACTGGATCACAGTGCCCGTGGCTTCGATGACGGCCACCCGGACCTTCCAGTGCTGGTGGGAGATGGTCTGCATCAGGGGGCTTATCAAGGACTCCGACTGCATGTGGAAGTGCTCTGCGGGACAGGGAGGCTGCTGGTTATCAGATACAGTTCTGTGGCCACCATCGTGCCTGCCATCTCCCGCTGAACGCTTCTAAACCAGCCCCTGCTAGCCTCAACTCCCACATTCCCGCTCCAAGCATCGAAGTGGACAAGTACACGTATTTCACAAGGTTGCTCCCTCCCGTCCAGACTTCCAGTTTAACCATCAGCACTAGGCAGGACCTGCTATTTTTTTTTTTTCCAAATTCTAGCTCAGAAGGAAAAAAGAGAAGACTCTGATCAAGCAGAGCTGTTAGAATGTTGGGAATAAACTAAAGGGAAGTGAAGAGAGGCAGCCTCCTTCAATCTAGGAAGCTAGAGATCCAAGTCAGAGACACAAGAGACACTGGAACAGAGAAACACACATGCACAAAATCAGAAGACTGAAGCAGACTAAGTTTGATGCCAGCCCGGGCTCCATGGTGAGATCTCATCTCCAATACAAAAATCATCACACGAGGGAACTAACCAACTTTAGTTAAGGTCCCGGCAATCTGGGTACCCGCGGAAGGGGATCCGACGCTTACCAGGAGTGGCCCGCGCCAGAGCAGCTGCGCACTCGCAACTTTCGCGGCGCACCGCGGCGAAGGGGTCGAGCAGCGCGCCCCGCAGCGCGCGCACCGCGTCGTCCAGGTGGGGCGCGAGCGCGGCGCCGCCAAGGTCCACGGCCAGGCGGAGCAGCTGCACGAGGGCGAGGCGCAGCTCCTCGCAGGGCTCCGGCGGCAGTCGCGCGGGCTCGGGTCGGGCCAGGCGCGCGGTGAGCGCGGGCACCAGGCGCGGTAGAGCATCGCGAGGCCGAGCGGCGCGGCGCAGGCCTAAGTCCAGCAGGTGAGCAGCGAGCGCGCGACAGCCCTCGGCCGGGTCGGTCAGAAGTCGCAGCAGGCGCGGCAGCAGCAGACGAGCCCAGGGGCCCTGGAAGGCAGCAGAATCCACGCCGGGCCGCACCGCCTCTTCCAGGGCGTGCTCCAGAGCCTCCAGCGCACGCCGCCGCCCCAGCTTACTCTCGGTCTCCAGCCCCGGCAGCAGGCGGCCTAGCGAGCGGCTTAGTTCCGCAGCCTCAGCCGCCTCGGCGAAGTCCGAAGCCGCCTCCGCTGGCGTCGCCATCTTGTGCGCGTTGCCTGTCTCCAAGGGAACCGGCGCTAGTACGATTGTGGCGGCACGCTTTACGGCAGGACTTCCGGCGGACTTGTTTGCTCGCGGCCGAGTGCGTGTTCCCGAGGCGTAATGCGGGGGGAGGGGCAGGGAGTAGGGGCCAGGGGGCGGGGCCAGGGTAAGTGGGCGGAAAAGGGATTTAGGGGGCGGAGTAAGTGGCAGGAGGCGGAGAGAGGGGGCGAAGAGGAAATGTTATTGGCTGGGTGCAGGAGGCGGGGCTCGAGCCTGGGGGGCGTAGCAGGGGGCAGCAGGCTTGGCGAGGGCCTCGGGAGGAGGGGCGAAGGGTGAGGCGTTGGGGGTAAGGGGTAGTGTGCGGAACCAGGAGGTGATAGGCGGAACGCGGGCCTTTTGGGAAAGGGGGTAGAGTAAAGAGTGGGGAATAAGGGGTAATGGGAAGGGTAAGAGCCGGGTAGGCGGGGCGTAGGCTTTGGGGGCGTTGCAGGTGGTGGCAGGCGGAGCGCGGGCTCTGTGGGCGGGGCGAAGGAAAAGAGAGGCTTAAGGGAAGGGGGCGGGGCAAGGGGTAGTAGGGTGGGTAAGGGGGAGGTGGGCGGAGCATGGGCCGCTGACCAGGGTCAGTAGGCGGAATGCAGGCTGGGGGAAAAGAGCATGAATCCCGAGGGTGGGGTGGGGTCTGAGTAGGGTGAAGGATGAGGAATGAGGGGCCTGAGACAAGGGCTGGTAGGTGGGGCGCAGACTTTGGGGCGTGGATAATGGCGGAGGGCGGGGCGAAGGGTGGGGCTGGCCTTTCTCTGAGTCTGGAACTTAACCCTAGTGGCTAAGCTTCCGCGTACCTGAATCTTCAGGTTCCACTTTCCCCTCGATCCCTGGGTACCGCAGGTGAAAGCACATTTGTCCTAAGGCGGCGGAAGGCCAAGCTAAGCTTGTTTTGAATGGCTTAGACGTGGGTGATCCTTACTGGGTTACTCAGGGGTTCTTGAGAAGTGTGCATCTGCTGCTTGGATCTTCCCCTCAGTTTAGACGTGTAGTAGCCTCGCTGGCTGGAGGGTTTTAGGATAGGGGTGGTATTGCCAGTGGGCCCCTGCTGGGCCCTTCCTAATTCTGACCTTGAGCCGAACTCAGTGCTGTATGCCTGGCTTTCCCAGTAAGCAGAACGTGCGGTGGTTGCCCAGGGCAGCGAAGCACCTCACATCTGAGAACAGGCCTGTGACATAGGGATTGGGCTTTATAACAAATTTTGCCCGTCTTTTTGGCTGTTGACATAAGTTTTGTAGAATATTAGTGTGAACAGGTTACCCTTAGGTGTTTTGAATGTGATGAGAAAGCTTAGGGGACCATGTAAAATGGCTGGGGGTAGCAAAAGAGTTGTAAAGAGAGGGGGTTGACTGGGCAAAGGCCCTGTGTTAGGTGTTGTGGACTGAACTGTGTCCCTCTAAATTGGTATGTCAAAGTCTTAAGCCTAATCCATCAGAATGTGACTGTTTAGAGACTGCATCTTTGCAGATGTCAACGCTGAGGCATAAGAAGTGGGGAGTGTGGGATAAACATACAAGCTGTGACAGGACTTTGTGAATGTAAATTGGGCAGGCATCTGGTCCTGGACAATTCTGTATTCTGTCAACTACGTTTTAAATAAATGCTGATTGGCCAGTAGCCAGGCAGGAAGTATAGGCAGGACAACCAGACAGGAAGTAGAGGTGGGGCAAGGAGAACAGGAGAATTCTGCGAAGGAGGAAGCCCATTCTTCCCTAGTCCTGTCCAGACACTAAAGAACCAGGGTGTGACCTGCCCTACTGAAAAAGGTACTAAGTCATGTGGCTAACATAGATAAGAATAATGGGTTAATATGTTATCAGAGTTAATAAGAAGCCTGAGCTAATGGGCCAACCAGTTTATAACTTATGGAGACCTCTGTGTGATTTCTTTGGGACTTGTCGGCTGTGGGAACCGGGCAGGACAGAAACCCCAACAAGCAGGCCCCTCATGTTATAGACATCAAGCCCAGGTGGAAGCAGCCTTCCCAGCCTCCTGGCAGACTCCAGCATCCAGGTCTTTGAGGGGTAGGGTCTGCCCTGGAAACTGAAGTTTATGGTGCTTGTCTGTGGCCAGGGGAGCTCTGAGGCGAAGGAGAAACATAGCAGTGTCTTGTAGGGAGCAAGGGGGTGTGCAGGGCAGCCAGGAGGGTCTTGGTCTCTCTATAGAGGATAAGGAAGATGCTTTAGTGGAGCACTGGTAGCCAGTTCTGCACGTCTAAGGATGACTGTGTCCGCTGTGAAGGTTGGGCTGGGCCAGCAGGTGTGGCACGTGGAATCCTGTGAGCAGTAATGAGTTCACCTTTCCTGTTCCGTCCACCTAAATACAACCTAAGCAACAGTCAATGTAACAGTCAATGAGGAAAGGACTTGAGAGGTGAAAATAAGATACACTGGCTCAGAACTAGAGCTGTGTCCCTGGGTTTCCTTACTCTCTGATATAGAGTTCTGGGGCAGGGCCCCAGAGAGGTCTACCACACGCAGTGGCCAACAGATACAGGTAAGTCTTCTGGAAAACTCCTTCTCTCTGGCCAGTGGCAGGAGAGACCTAGAAGAGTGCTCCAATACCATTCCACAGTCTATCCCCCGTGACAGTGTCAGGGCGCCCGCAGGCTCGCCTGACCCTGCTTGCACAAGGGGTGCCAGTAGGGACCGCAGAACAGTGTTGAGGAGCTGCCTGGTAGCACAGAAACACAAAACCACGTTCCGTGTATCCTCAGCAGGGTGGACCCTGGAGATGCACCTATCAGCAGGAACCGAGTGGCCCCACCAGTACCAGAGAACCAAGCAGACCAGGAGAGCAAAGGAAGGACTCAAAGCCAGTGTTGGAACAAGAGGCCACAGAGTCAGGCCAGATTGTCCATGTCACATACATCCACACACTGGCATCAGCAGCTGCCTGCTAACGTAGAAGATTTAAATAGAACCAGGAGTCTCCAAACAGAATAGCCTAAATGTCCGGCATACATTTGAAAAAGACTGCTTATCATTCCAAGAACATTCACAACGTGAATGTAAAAAGGCTGCTCACTGAAATGGCTGCCAAAATGAGCCATCTGCCAAGCACTTGTCGACAGCCATGAAAATCGCTTTCAAGAAGTAATTACAAGAAAAAGTGATTACAAACTCGTTTAAAATTGAAAAAAAAAAAGATTAAGTTAGCAACAAAAAAGAAATCGTAAAGTGCTAAATGGAAATCACAGAGTTTGAGGAAACAACCAGAATAACACTGTCCATCATTAGGAGGACATAGTGGTAGACTGGAGAGGGAGTGCGAGAACTTTCTTGGATCTGGAAAACAAAGAAAATAGTACAACGTGTAAACCTAAGCCAAGTTTGGCAGTGCATGTTTGAAATTGCAGTGCTGGGGAGGCTGATGTGGAAGGATGGAAGATTCTGGGGTAAGGTCTGGTCTAAAAATCAAATCCCTGAGCCTCAGAGGTTTGTGGGATAATTCTTATCTCATCAGCATCCCAGAACAATAAGGCAGAGTTGTGGGGCTAAAACATTTAAGGCAGTAATGACTGAAGATGTTCCCAGATCAATGAAAGACAAAAAATACACAGATGCTAGAGGCTGAGCAAGCAAGCTCCCGCGTATGATAAATCTGCCAGAAATGCATACCAAGGTATATGCATACATTATAATTAAACTTTCACATCCTTATTCTGTCAGTGTGCGTGCATGCGCATGTGTGTGTATGTGTAGGACAGGCTTTCTTTCTGTAGGCTAGGCAGACCTGGAACTCAAGATGTAAATCAGGCTAGCCTTGAACTCAGAGGTCTGCCTGCCTCTACCTCCTGAGTGCTGGGATTTAAGGTGTGTACCAGTATACCTGCCCTTATCTGTGTTTTTTTTTAGATTTATTTATTATGTATACAGTATTCTGCCTACATATATCTTTTTTTCTAAATATTTATTTATTTATTATGCATACAATATTCTGTCTGTGTGTATGCCTGCAGGCCAGAAGAGGGCATCAGACCTCATTACTGGTTATGAGTCACCATGTGGTTGCTGGGAATTGAACTCAGGACCTTTGGAAGAGCAGGCAATGCTCTTAACCACTGAGCCATCTCTCCAGCCCGCCTACATATATCCTATAGGCCAGTAGAGGGCACTAGATCTTATTACAGATGGTTGCGAGCCACCATGTGGTTGCTGGGAATTGAACTCAGGAACTCTGGAAGAGCAGTCAGTGCTCTTAACCTCTGAACCACCCCTCCAACCCCCCTTATCTCTGTTTTTGAAGCAGGATCTCACACTGTGGATTGCCCTTGAGTTTGAGCCAATCCCACTCAGTTTTCCAAGTGCTAGGATTACGGACATGAACCATCACACCTGGCTTTAATTAGACATTTGGCAACGAAAGAAAAAGAAAAACCTTGCCTGTCAAAGAGAAATGACATGTTGCAGGTAGAGGAGAGGCAGTCTCAACCAGATCTGGCTGCTCCTCTGAGGCTACAGTAGCCAGAAGGAAGGGCACAGGATTCTTCAAGCTTGTAAAGAAAACTTAACTGTGAACTCTGTCAAGCAAAATATCATTCAGGAATGACAGAGGAATCAAGAGGTTCTCAGGAAAAAAGGCAAACCAATAGAAGCTGTTGCTAACAGAACTTCCTGTAAGGGGTGTTTAAAGGAAGTTCTCTAAGCATAGTGGAAGCAATCAGGAAAAAGCTGGTTTCCAGACAGCTGGGGAGCAAGTTGGTGTGCCTGGTGCACGGGGAGGCCAGAGGAGGGCATTGGATCCTCTGACACTGGGTGGTTGTGAGCCATGTAGGTGCTCATGTTTCCAGTTTCTCGGGAAGAACAATACTATTAAGCACGGAGCCATCTCTTCAGCCTGTTATTACTTTCTAGGAGCAGAGAAACCCTTTGCTTTCACAACGTGAAAGCTTAGCTGGGTGGGATCATCCCCTGAGTGCATCCTTCCCTTTGTTCTTGTGCGGCTCAGCCCTCTGACAGTGCCTTGTCTGTAACAGTAAGCTTCATAATGGTCTCTTCCCATCCCAAACCATGCATTATGTATTTCTACCCCACTCAGCTTTATTGTAGACTTGCATAGATGTTACTAATAATAAAGACACCACAGATTCAGTGTTGTGCTCTCTTGAAATGTCCTCTGCCAAAGAAATTAGTTCATTTTAAATTTATCCTTGAACTGGGCCTTTGCAGTCTGCTTGACTCTCAGCCCTGTTATCTTCCAGGTTCCTACTATATCTGCCCAAACAATGCCACTAACTGGGGACCGAGTATTCCAGTATCAGAACCTATGGGGCACATTTCCCCCCATTTAAATCACTGCAAGAGGCAAACACATGTGTGTACACATACTTGAAAATGCCCATACACAGACTGTTCTCATTGCTGTGACCAAATGCTTGACAGGAGCAGCTTAAGGGGAAAAGGGATCTATTTTGGCTCAAGGTTTCAGAGGTTTGGTCTATATGTGTTTGGACCACTATGGCAGCAAGGATTTGTGATAGAGGAAATTGCTCACCTATTGTTGATCAGAAAGCAGAGGCAGGAGAAAGAAGGAAGGGTCCAAGGATCTGTGCCCCTAGTGATCTCCCACCTTAGTCCCACATCCTCGTTTGCAGAACCTCTCCAAATAGTACCACCACCTGGGGACCAAATATTCAAACAGGAGGTCGTGGGAAACATTGCATGTGTAAACCAGAACAGAAGCACTTGTTGCCTTCTGCGTAGTGATGTCAGTACATCCTCAGGATTCTGCTCACCTGAAGGACATCTAGCTTGGTGCTTTGTGCCTTTACCTGCTTGAGCCACCTCACTGGTCCAAATATGTTAAAAACAACAACAACGACAACAAAACCCCCAAAACTTAGCAGAGTAGTTGTTGTTCCTCTGGAAAACAGTTAAATCAAGCTTTCCATCCTGCATGTGGGCAAGCAGCTCCATCCCTCGTGACACACAGGACTGCACCTGGTGATCGGGCCAAAGACATTGTAAAGTAGAACTCTAGCAAGTGCCAACTGTGTGATGTTCTGCTCCACGCTGAAACTTGAAATGTAAGAACATAGTGGACAACAGGCAAGAGTGGGAAAGGTGCATCACGGAAGCATGAAAATAACCAGGAGGGGGGCCTGGTGAGATGGTGCAGTGGGTAGAAGTGCTTGTCACACAAAACCGAGGACTTGAGTTTGATCCCTGAACCCCACTTAAAAGGCTGGATGTGGTACCATGCATCTGTAACCCCAGGGGTAAAATGGGGGTTGGAGACAGGAGAGTCAGCTGGAAACTCACAGACCAGCTACAGTGGAGTACACAGCTACTGGTGTCGGTGATTAAAATACGAGGGCCATTAAGATGGCCCAGCAGGTAAAAGTGCTTGCTGCCAACCCTGATGACCTGAGTTCCACTTCTAGGACCCACATGGTAGAAAGTGAGAACTGATGCTCACAAGTTGTCCACAAGTTATCCCACTGCCCAGAGGCTGAGGCAGAAGGATGGACTGCTGCTGGCCTTACTCTGTCCTATGGTGCACTGTGAGACAGAGAGGAGGGGGCGCTAGAAACACAAAGAAATGAGATTTAGAATTTAAAAGCTGCTCATAGTGCAGATCACACCCCAGATTTTAAAAAAAGGTTTATTTCATCTGTTTTGTTTGTATATGCATATGTGTACCCTGTGTATTCAGTGCCCTTGGAGGCTGGAAGAGGGTACCTGATCCCCTAGAACTGGAGTCACAGTAGTTGTGGGCTGCCATGTGGGTGGTGAGAGCTGAACTAAGGTACTCTGCAAGACCAGCCAGTGATTGTAACCACTGAGCCATCGCTCCAGACCTGATGGTTTCACTGACAAGAAGTTCAACATTTAATGAACAACTACAGTCAAGAAAACTGGAGGGGGGCACTTCCCAATTTGTTTCATGGGGACAGCATCACACCTGTGATCTCAAAGGGTAATAAGACGTAAGAGAAGTGCTCATGACCTCTTTAAGTGAACACAGACGTCAAAATCCTAAAGAAAACCCTAACGAACTGAATCTAAGATAATGCTTTTATAGAAAGGGTAAGACATAATCAAATTGAGTTGATCTCGTGCATGCAAATTAATAAAAATAACTCAGGGCTGGGAATGTGGTAGAGTGCTTGCCTAGTATGCATGAAATCTTATATTTCATCTCCAGCACTACTTATACGAGGACTTTGGTGCTTGCCTGCAATCCCAGCACTCAGGAGATGGGGGCAGGAGGATCAGGAGTTCAACGTCATCTTCAGTGACATATTAGGTTTGAGGCTAGCTTGTAATCCATGAAACCCTGACTGAAAAAAAAAACTTTTTTTTTAATTTAAAAGTTGGAGAAAAAAAAATGATTCCATAGATGCTAGCAGCATTTGGTGAAATTGACACGAATAAACTTCCAGTTAATTAGAAATGGAATTGACATAAGTCAGATCTACAAAACTGTCTCTGAAGTGTATTTGCTCAAGTAGCCAGCAACAGTCCCCTCCTGCATGTGGAGTCTGGGCTGGATTCCAGACATACCAGTGGAATGTGGAGGGAAGAGTGTGCCCAGCCGCTTGCAGCCCTCGAGTTGAAGAGACCTGGCAGCAGCTCCAGGTCCATCAGAACAGGTGCACCAAAGCCCCCAAAGAATGGGGTTGCAAGGAAGACATCTTGCTGGAACTCTCCAGTGCTGCTGCAGCCTGCCAGATCTGCACTGAGCCTCCTAGAATGCTGTAGTTCAAATCAGCATCATCTTTGGAGGAGGGACCTGCCTGCCCTGATCCTCCCCCTGGCCTGGGTTGATCTTAGCCCTCTGTAGGGATGGAGCGTACTATGCGCGCGGGTTTGTTCACCTGTTGGGATATAGGTTGCGTTTGTCTTTTGACTGCTGTGAAGAAACCCTTTCCAGAATAGGAAACATGGGCACCAGGGTGCTGCTCATTGTTAGGGCTCTTGTCTAGCAGTCCTGCAGCGTCACAGTTTACAGCTGTGAGAAATCAAAAACCGCAGGTCCGCCTTGACCTTTAGCATCTCCCTTCTGAATAACCGAAGTGAAACCTGAGAATTGAACGGATATTTGCACAGCCATGTTTGTTTGCTTGATTTGGTCTTGGGAGATAGGACGCAGGGCCTCACAAACTACCTAGTGCTCTGTCCCAGAGGCACGCCCACTCCATGCCCACGCCCCGCCCACGCCATGCCCTTTTTCTCAGGCATTCATTATTCACAAATAACCCAAAGATGAAAACAACCCAGATGTCTGTCATTGGTAAAAGGACACAATGTGACCTGACACACGGAAGAGTATGAGTCAACCTTAGGAAGCGACGGCTCATCGTCTCTTGGGTGAGCCATGCACAGAAGGGTAAGGCCGTGAGTCTACTTACGGGAGCACACAGCGTGACAGACTTGGTACTATGCCCCGGAGTTGTCATGTGTGTTCCATTGTGGGACAGATCAGTCATTTGAGGAGGGGAGGGCAGAATGAGAAGGGAAAGGACAGACAGGTTGGAGGAGGGCATATGTTTTCTTCCTAAGTCTGATAGGTCTTAATGACCTCCCAACCTCTAACACTTAGGAGTTGGCTCTGGGTTTATACCTTTTTCTTTTTTTTTTTTAATAAAATGTGTGTGTGGGGGGGGCACAGCATGCATATGATGTTCAGAGGACAAATTTGGGAGTCAGTTCAAATTCAGGCTTGGAAGCAAACACTTTAGCCACTGAGCCATCTCAGCAGCCCTACGCTAAGTTTATATCTTAAATATGGAAAAATATAGCAAGAGCATCTAAATTTATTCTGTTTAACTCTCTGCATTGCATATATTTTAAAGTCCCTTAAAAAACAGGAAAGGGGGTTTTCAAGTGTCTTCCAAGAAGTATGTCATCTCAACCAATAAATAGATTTTTGGCAAAATTAGCTCATTCATTCATTTATTGTTTTGCCTGACATATATTTGTGTGTGTTGTGGGTAAGACACTTCCAGGTGTTCAGCTAAGACTGAGTGAAAGATGAGTTAGGGTTTCTGTTGCTGTGAAGAGGCTCTTACAAAGGAAAGCATTTCATTGGGGCTGGCTTGCTGGTTCAGAGATTTAGTGCATGCATGCAGACATGCTGTTGGAGAGGCAGCTGAGAGTGCTACATCTAGATCCTTTGACACCTCGAAGTCCACCCCCAGGGACACCTTCCTCTAACAAGGCCACACCTACCCCAACAAGGCTACACCTCCTAATAGTGCCATTCTCTATGAGCCTATGAGGGCCATTTTCATTCAAAGCACCACAGTGAGCCAAAGCAGATGCTGCTTCTTGCTTTGGAGAGTTGCCAGCCCAGCGTCCACTGACGGGGCATACAGACCACTCTCCTCTGGCTTTGACATAGCCCTTGAGTTCCACAGCTGTCAGCAGTGCGATTACCAGGAGACCTGAACAAGAAGACTACATCCTCAACTTTCAGTCCTGAGGCAGGGAGGGAGGGGCTCAGGAGTCCCTATCCCCGAGAGGATTTATAGCCAGTAAATGATTGCTGGGGGAGTGTCTCATGTGGTCTCGCTCCTTCTGAGGATTTACAGGCTGTTATGGATTACTGAAGGCAGTTGTGGTCTATCCTTTTCTCTGAGGACAATAGTGATGGTGTCGTGCCTTCTGAGTTGCCTGTCCTCATGTAATCCAGTTTAAACCACTGCGTCACTGAAGTAGACTTGGATGAAATTGTTGGGCCTATCTGTCATTGGTATCCTCTCTGGAATGAATAGAGAGACATATGTTCATCTCCCTGGGAAAAGCCACACAACAGATGACAATGGACAGAGAGGTAGAATCATTGGGGGCAGGACAGGCTCTGTGGATAGGGGAAGAGCATGGTCTATGGCTCCTGCAGAGCAGTGATCGGGAAAGGTGGGGTAGGATGAAGGCTGCTGAAGGGGGTGGGGATGCTTGGGCTGAAGCCCACGTGCAAGTGTGGCATATCTGAGCTATTCTGTGGGTAACTGGACCGAAGGGGAGGAACGTCGTCACAGGGCTGGCAGGCTCTGGTGCCAATCCTGAACAGATGGAGGAATCCATCACGGAGACAGAAACACTGGCAGATGACCAGGGCTGCAGGGGAAAGCACATGCATGGTTGCGGGCAAAATGAGCCTGAAGTAGGTGGTGGCGATTATGTAAGGCTGCTGTTTAGTGAATCACCCATCCCAAAATGTTGAACCTCACAGGGAAAAAGAAAAAAGGAAAAAAAAAAATACACTCTGGAGATGGCTTCATTATTTAATTCATGCAGAACTGTTTCATCTTTTAAAATAGCAATAAAATAATATACAATAACCTCACGAGCTCTTTGTTATGGTTATTTAGCACCCACCCAGTGTTTCTTGCTTCATGCATTTTTGCCAAGAAGGCATTGCAAACACATCAATGGCTGTGATGGCTTATGTGCAGAAAGATGCAGGGCTGCATAGTCATTGCCATGCTCATGATGGCCAGTCAGTGGGGACCACTAGAGAAGGCAAGCTTTGCATTCGTACTTTAAAGAGGATTTTTATAGATTGACTTCCAGAGATGTCCTGCCTGCCCCGCCCTTGACAAATCATACCATCAGGTTCTTGGGTGTGTGTGCACCTATGCCATGGTGTGTCTGTGTGTATCAGAGGGCATTTTACAGGAGCCAGCTCTCTCCTTGGGTCCCAAGGGTCAAACTCAAGTGGTCAGGCTTGGAGGTAAGTGCCTTTATGTGCTGAGACATGTTCTCACCATGTTTTCATATCTCTGTTTTTGTTTTTTTTTTTTTTTAAGTAAACTCAGGCTCTTAGGCTTGCAAGGCAAACACTTTTACTGACCGATTCATCTTCCCAGCCTGTTTTTTTTTAATTACTGTTTTTTCCATTTAATAAGTGAAAAATTATGTCTCTGTGCATACTGCTCTTGCAGAGGGCTGGAGTTCCCCAGTACCCACATCAGGAGGCTCACAAATGCCTGTTAACTCCAGATCCATGGGATATGCCTGTGTGGGCGCTACACACATGTACTTGCACACGTGTACATAGACAAACACACACAAGTTAAATAATACAAATAACTAATACAAATACAAAAATACATTTGAGACTGGGTTTCTCTGTGTGGCCCTGGCTGTCCTGGAACTCATTCTGTAGGCCAGACTGGTCTCAAACTCACAGAGATCCACCTGCCTCTACCTCCCGAGTGCTGGGATTAAAGACATGCACCACTACTGCCCGGCTATGCTATATATATATATTTTTTTTTTTTTGAGAAAGAGACTATCTTATATAACCTTGAATGCACACTCCTGTTATTTCTATTTCTATTATAGGCATGAACCACCTTGCCTAACATAGTTGTTTGTTTCATCTTTTGAATATTTGGGGATTTTGTTTGCTTTAAATCATGATCTCTATAGCTCACATTGGTCTCAAACTTGTGATTCTCTGTCTCTGCCCTCAGAGTACCGAGGTTACAGGCATGTGCCACCATACTCTGATTGGTCCTTCCTTCCTTTGGGGGAGGACAGGATTTCTCTTTATAGCTTTTGGCTCCTAGAACTTGATCTGTAGACCAGGCTGGCCTTGAACTCACAGAGAACCACCTGCCTCTGCCTCACAAGTGCTGGGACAAAAGGTGTGCAACACCACTGCCTGGTGGATAAAATTCCTTTTTAATGTATAAGACATTTTACTTTGATATACAAGATTACTAAGTATTACATTTATGACTTCTGTAATATGTTTAGAGATTCCTAGTGCAATATTATGAATTTTCTTAGTCTTGTGATTTTTATAGTTTAAAGATTGTTTAACATTTTTATTCACCTGAATTCTGTCTGGGGAAGGAACAACATAGGAATCCCATTTAATGTTAATAGCTTTTTTTATTAGTTGTTTTCAAACTATATCTTGAATTCCTATTATTTTTATTAGTATTTTTTTTTCTTTTTTCAGTGCAGGAGATGAAAACCAGAACCTTGCACATGATAGGCCATTGTTCTATCTCTGAACCACATATCAGCCCCTCATTGGGGGATGCTAGGCAGGTGCTCTACCACTGAGCCACACCTCAGCCCCTCACTGGGGGAGTCTAGGCAGGTTCCATTCTTGGCAGCTTTTTTCTCTTGATTCTTCCTTTGAATTGATTCTCTATAGCTGTGTAACATTATTACAAATTTAGTAGTACAAAACAGTATCTATGTTGTGGTGTTTGAAGGCTGAAGTCCAGGCATAGCTTGGCAGGGTCTTTTGAAGACCCTATCACTACCATGGCAAGGTGCTCTCCAAGGTTGGACCAGGGCAGGTAAGTTACCATACTTTTTGGTGTTAACAGTTCCTGGTAGTTGGAGCTGCCCTTTGGTATTTCACTATCCCTTGAGACTGCCCTAGTCCTTTGCCATATGACTCTATGCACACCAGCTTACAGCGGCACTGCTGGCATGTTTAAAACCATCCAGGGAAAGTCTCCCAGCTAGATATTAATCAGAACCGTTGTAAGCTAGACATGGACCATACACAGGATGGATGTTTTACCACTTTGGTGGAGTAAAACCAAGTCCTGTCCACACTTAGAGGGAAAACCCCCAAGGCATGAACTCCTTAGGGAACTAGAATTGAGGAGGGGTGGGGGGATGAGGGGGGCTGGGACCAATGGGGACGCAGGCAGTTGGATTTCTTTGTTGTTACCATTTTATTTTTGTTTTTTCGAGACAGGATTTCGTCATAGGCCAGTTTGGCCTCAAACTCAGACATTTGCCTGCCTTTGTCTCTGGAGTGCTGGGATTAAAGGTGTACACCACCTCATCGCCAGCTTCAGGTGGCTGTCTTGAAGCCTGCTGCTGTAAGCCAGGATTGACATCTAGAAGTCTTCAGTGGACTCCCTTCCCAGATGAATGCAATGAACAACATAAAATTCAAATATTAAAGAGTTCTGCTCAACCAGAATCTTGTTTGGTTTTGTTTTTTTGAGCCAGGGTTTCTCTGTGTAGCTCTCGCTGTCCTGGAACTTGCTTTGTAGACCAGGCTGGCCTTGAACTCACAGGTCTGCCTGCTTCTGTCTCCCCGGGGCTGGGATTAACCACCACCCGGCTTCAAGCAGAGTCTTATCTGCTCCCCTGCAGGGGTGCTTCTCACCAGTTCACATTTCTGCAGAAGGTCTGCACCCAGCCAGGCCTGCCTGGGGCTGAGGCCGTTGGCTCAGCCTTAGAGTGCTTGCCTAGAATCCCCCAGTGAGGGGCTGGAGTGTGGTTCAGTGGTAGAGCCCCTGCCTAGAATCCCCCAGTGAGGGGCTGGGGTGTGTGTGGCTCAGTGGTAGAGCCCCTGCCTAGAGCACCCTCCCCTGCCCCCACCTTCATGAGGGGCTAGGGGTATGGCTCTGTGATAGGAAACCTGCCTGGTGAGTCAGGGTCTCTTTCCCCACCCACACCTGCTTGTTCTGCCTCAGTGAGGGCTTCTCTCCAGCAGAACAAGCTCAGGGTCAGTGGCTTTCCATCTCAGTCACTGAGCAAGCTGATGGGGAGGATGCTGTTGCCGTCCACCGTCAAGAAAGAGCTTCAGGAACCAGGCATGGTGATGTACCCTTGTAATCGCACCGCTCCGGAGGCCGAGCACAGGAGGATCTTGAGTTTATGGATAGACTGGGCTACACAGCAAAACCCTGTCTCAGAATATCAAAAATGGATTTGGTGAGATGGCCCAGTGGGTAACCCAGTTTACTGCACAAGCCTGAGTTTGTCTTCTACCATAGGACCTGGCAGGAGACAACTAGTCTCTGAAAATTGGTCTCTCTGACCTCTACATGCCCTTTAGGCACATGTATGCTTGCACTCTCACAACACACACACACTCACACACACACTCACACACACACTCACACAAATGTTTTTAAAAAGTAGAAAATGATAAAGACACACAGGGTCCAGCTCTAGCCTCCTCATGCATGTGCCCATATATGTTTAGGAACATATACACAAAATATCAAAATAAACAAAATGATATTTGTTATCATTCATAACTCGGGTGACCCGAGGCTGGTCCCATGAGGGGCAGTGGTGATCACCTGCGAGGCCTTGCCAGATGTCCTGAGGCCTTGTGAGAGACAGACAGATATGCCATGCAGAGAGAGCTTGGGTATAGAGTTTATTTAGTGGGTTATGGAGAGGGAAGTGGAGAAGAGGAAGGGAGAGAAGCAGAAGCTGCATCTCCAGAAGAAGGGCAGGCAGATAGAGCAATGGGGGGGGGGGTAGGATTGGGAGTGTGCAGGGCTTGTCTCTTAAAGGGACAGGGTACCCAGGTGACAGGCCAGGCCAGCAGATTACATCAATATCACATCACATTTTATTAGTCCAGAAGAGGTTAATATTTTAAAAGTACCATTCACATGGGATTTACATTTCTTTCCCACCATCACAAAGCCAAAAATTAAGTTGAGACTTTGTATGTGGGGGTGACTGGTTATTGTCTTTCAGTGCCTGGGCTTTGAGGTGTTCTCTGTGCCTTCCCTCAGTTCATGTCCCCTCAGCTCATGTCCTCTGCCTTGGCATGAGCATTTCACAGCATCCTTCAGGTAAGGGCTCAGTCTAGTGAGTGTCAATCATCTCTTCCTGCTCCTTTGAGAGAGGTCCTGTTCACGGCAGCTCGGGACAGAGATGGGGTCCATATCCACATTATCATCTCCAGGACCCTTTGTCACAGACTCACGTTCTGCAGTCTCTGCAGAAACCATGGTTTAATACATGATCTTTCTTTCGGAACTCTACAAAACATGTCTTCTAATCATGCAGAGTGAAGAAATAAGATCAGCTCTGCTACCTCGGTGACTTTCTTCTTTTGCCTTCATATGCATCCCGGGCTTAAGTTTCTTGTACGCAGAGATTGCTCGTTCATTTCCCAGTCTCCCAGACTCGAATAATCACACAGAAACTATATTAATTACAATACTGTTTGGCCTATTAGCTCAGGTTTCTTATTAAGTAACTCATATCTTAAATTAACCCATTTCTATTAATCTGTGTATCCCCATGAGGCTAAGGCCTACTGGTAAGTTTCCGGTGGCGTCTTTCTCCTTCGGCAGCTACATGGCTTCTCTTTGACTCTGCCTACTCTCTCTATATATCTCTGTTCAGATTTCCCACCTGACTTTACTCTGTTAAGTCATTGGTCCAAACAACTTTATTCATCAACCAATAAAAGCAACACATAAACAGAAGGACATCTCACATTATCTCCCCCTTTCTGTCTAATTAAAAAGGAAGGATCTAACTTTAACACAGTAATGCTACTTAGAATATTTAGTACTTGGATGAAAGGTATATCTAATTACTTTATTATTTGAGATAGGGCTTTGGCAGAATTCCTCAAGTAGGCTAGGGTGGCTGGCCAGGGAACTGCAGGCATTCACTTGGGTTCTGTTCCCAGTACCACAGGAAGGGCACAGGAAGCATCATTGGGAGGAATGCCTCAAGAAGTTGAGGTCCATGAAATAGGTTACTAGAGTATTCCAGAAATATCTGAGGATGGCAGGAACTGCCTTCATAATGGGGATCAGCAGAAGACATTGCTGTAAGGCCCAGGGACCAGGTTTCTGGTTGGTTTCATACATCCTGATGGCCAGCCCCGGACCCAGAAGGTTCTTGTTGTGACAGGACACTCACAGTCCAAGGGGACTTGCATCTGAGGTGGCACACCTCAGTCGAAGTCTGTTGGTGTGGGTGCTTGTGATTTCAGGACTGTTCTTGAGGTTTACTGGAAAGGGTCACCTCTCTTATCCCAAGGAATACCAGGAAGGGTAGCCTCTACAGGGAACTCTAGAAAATCTTGCAGAGGGGGGTCCCCAGTAGAGAAAACCCAGCCCTTATCTAAGCATGTGATGCATGTCTGTAAACCCAGCGCTTAAGAGGTAGAGGTTAAAAAAAAATCAGGAGTTCAAGGCCATCTTTACTGATTTCGAGACCAGACTGGGTCTTGAATTTAGTATTTTTTAGAAAGAGAAAAAAAGAGACAGTCGGAAGAAGGGAGAGGAAAGGGAGCAGCTCTGGAGCATTCAAGTCCACAGCCCAAGTACCAGGGTAAAAATGGCTCTTTTTTTTGCTGGCTTTGCTTAATGTTCCCTGCAGGAGCCAGGAGGAGTTGGGGCAGGAGAGAGAAATGGGCAGTGATGTAGAAGGCAGGCTATGCCCATCCATTGCTGGTCTCTAGCAATTCTATGCAGTTTCAAGAGCATGAGTTACTTATGGGAGGCAAGTTTTGGTTCTGGTAAGATGGGACTTAAATTCTTGAAAAAAGACCCCTTCCTAATAGGTGTGCCCACCATAAGTGTGTGCCTGTCATGTGGACAGAGTGGGGGGCAAGGCAAGCTGGAGGGAAAATTTGGGGATGTGGGAGCTGCATCTTCTTATTTTTGTTCATTTTATTATACATATTCTTGTTTTATTTTTATTATTAACTTTAGATTTGATTTGAGACAGAGTCTCATATAGCCCAGGGTAGCTTCAAACTTGCTATTGTAGGCAAGGATGGCTTTGAGCTGATTCTCCTGTGTCAACATCCCATGTGCTGGGGTCACAGGTGTGTGCCACCATACCCAGTTTGTGCAGAGCTGGTGATGGGAACCCGAGCTTCATCCATGCACGCTACAAAGTTTTAGAGCCTGTTTCAGGCCAGGAAGCCCTTATTGCACCAGTTCACCTTCAAACCTGCTGAGAGCACGGTGGTGGCCACGCGGAGGACGCCTGTGTCATGAGACGGTGGCCTGGTGAATGAGACAAGAGATAGCAGGCAGCAGAGCTATGGGGTATAGCTGAGAGCTAGGGAATGTGGACAGGCACGTGGAGGAACAAATGTGGGGAGCAGATGAATGTAGAGAGATGAGTGTGGGGGTGGGGTGGATGAATGGAAGCCTAGATGTGGGAACTGGTGTGTGAGTGAGGCGACAGGTGAGTGGAAGAATGAGCCGGTGAGTGTGGACCAGTGAGTGAGCGGATGGGTTGTGGACAGGTGACTGACTATCGACAGTACCTGTGAGCCTCATCCTTTCTCCTGCGCTTAGATCACTTAGAAGATGGACTCTGTCCCCACAGGAGCAGATGGCGCAGGACAGGATGGGTGGAGGCTAATTTTTGCTACAGGCCTCGGCTTTAGAGTGGGCAGGCACTGAATGCGACTCCCTCCCTCCCCTCCAGGGTGACAGCTCAGACAGAGCAGGGTGGTGTACACTGAACAGAGAGAGCATCTGGGCCCCAGAGGAGCTAGCTGCACCAGCCAGGTTGGACGAGCTTAGGAGGAGAGGGTTAGGGTGGCAGGTCTTGGCGGCAGCGCGGGGCCTGCGCGACGGGGCTCCGGTGTGTCGTCGCTATTCAGAAATAGCAGTGGGACGGGCCCTGGGGAGGGCAGCGGTCGGTGGGCGACCCGCGCGGGCGCGGTGCGCGGGGCCTGGCGGCCGGCGGCGCGCAGCGGGGGCGGGCGGAGGGCGGCGCCGCTGCAGTGCGGAGACCCGCTCGCCGTCCCCGCGTCCCCGCGTCCCCGCGTCCCCGCGCAGCTGCCTCTGGCCTCGGGCACCGCGCATCTACAGGTACGCAAGCTGGGGTGGGGTCTGCACGGGGATCTGGCCCTACCCAGAGCTGGGTCTCGGCGGGAACTGGGGGACTCACAGGGATAGGAGGGATTTGGGGAGCGACAGGATCGGCCGCAGGGCCACCCGAATGGTGGTGGTGGTGGGGCTGCTGGTGTCCGAGGTGGAGCCAGGCCCTTGCGCAAGCGCCCAGGACAGGGTCGGGCGTGTGGCTTGCACCGCCAGGATCTGGGGTCACCCTGCACCTACCACGATCTGGGGGTGTCCTGCACCCACCACCATCTAGGGGCGTCTCCAATTGCTCCTCTAGTGGGCTTAGGGTCCGGGGACGGGGTCACGGGGTGGGAGTGGGAAAGAATCCCCATCCTCCGAAACCAGGTGTACCTCGCCATCATGGGGACCCTTCAAACCCTGAGGCCTCTAGGCTGGGTGATTCCAATCCGTGCGGGGCGGGGCGGTGATCTGGACATTGTGACTCTACCCTGCGCAGGGCACACACTGACGCGTTCTAGAGCCTTTGGGCCTCTGTTACTGTCTTCCAAGCCCCCTCCTACCGCCCCCAACTCTGTTCCATTGTTTTCCTTACCCCCTTTCCCTTCCCCATGAAACAAGTCACCTCAATCCTTTGACAGCACCTCCCCCTCCCGCCCCAACTGCCCCCGCTGTGGCCTTAGATCGTGACAACATCTATATTCCACATCTGTGTCCTTAAAAAGGGGGAGGGGTGGATGAAAATGAAGCCATCCGACAGCATGGTTCCCATAGTGGGGGCGCCAGACATCCAACTTATTCCACCTCAAATTTCCCAGAAATGGAGAGCTTACCGTATACAAATTGTACTTGATCTTTTCCCATCTCTGCAAGAATTTGTTCAGAGGTAAGGAAGGGCTGAACCCACTCATCCGAGAAAGGCCTTTGACAAATATGGTTTCTGGTGTCACACACCCTTCACTGGGCCTAATCATTAGCAAAACATTGTACCCGCTGGGCAGGCCCTCTACCGCTGATGTGCAACCCTCTGGGTTTTTTGAAAATTCAGTTGTGTGTGTGTACATGCCTATGCGTGTTCACATGCGTATGCAGATGCATATAATGCATGTACATGTGTAGAAGGTCCATGGTTGGTGTGGGGTGCCTTCAGTGATCACTCTCCACATTATGTATTGAGGCAGGGTTTCCTCCTTGAACTCAGAGCTCACTAGTTCAGTAGTCTAGGTAGCCAGCTTGTCCCTGGGATCTCTTGGGTTCACTTCCCACACACGATGATTGTAGGCCACCAAGCCCACCTGGCATTTTCGCGGGTGCTAGAGATCTGACTTCCTCTCCTCGTGCATGGGCCGCAAGTGTTTTATTCAATGAGCCATCCTCTCAGTGCCCCCCCCCCCTTTTAAAGACAAAGTTGTATGCAGACCAGGCTGGCTTTAAACTCCTTATCTTTAGTCTCTACCTCCTGAGTAGGATCAGGGTTACAGGCATGCATCACCAGGGAGGATTTCTTTGCTCCTGGCGATGAAACCTGCATGCTAGGCAAGTACTCACCAACTAAGCCACATTCTCCAGCCTTACCCCAGCCTTCTTTGTCCTTTTTTTCCTTTGAGACAGGTTCTCACTAAGTTGTATAGGCTGATCCTGTTTAGGTGAGCCTTGAACTCACGATCCTCCACCCTAGTTTTCTGAGTAGCTGAGATGACAGGCTTGCACCACCAGGCCCAGCCCACATGTACTTCATAGAGCATACCAGCAGAACAGTCTGGCTTCCCCGGCTCCTCCTAAAGCTGATTTTAGTTTTCCTTCACAGGACCGTAGAAGACATTCTGACCATGGCCTCCCCATCCTGCTTCCACTCGGAGGACGAGGACTCTCTGAAAGGATGCGAGATGTACGTGCAGAAGCATGGCATCCAGCAGGTGCTCAAAGAATGCATCGTGCACCTCTGTGTTGCCAAGCCTGACCGGCCGCTGCGGTTCCTTCGGGAGCACTTCGAGAAGCTGGAGAAGGTGAGTGACCCCGATACTCTTGGTAGGTTCCCTGGGCAAAGCTGCGTCAAGTCCTCCCTTGGAATTCCAAGGAAGTGATGTCCCCATGTCTCAGGATTTGTCAAGACCATGGGAAGCAGGGCTAGGACTCCATGGCAGAGAGCTCACTTACAATTTCCCTAAGGGCATGGATCAGAGGGAGAGCTCTTATCTGTGTACCTCCAGTGAGGGGTTAGGGGCATAGCTGGGCAGTGGAGCACCTGCCTAGACTCCCCCAATGAGGGGCTGGGGTGTGGCTCAGTGGTAGAGCCCCTGCCTAGAATCCCCCAGTGAGGGGCTGGGGTGTGGCTCAGTGGTAGAGCATCTGCCCCCATGCATGAGGCCCTGGGCTCCATTCCCACTGATTCAGCTGACTTGAAACTGGCCTTTCTTTGTTAGACCTTGGGTTCATCTTTGAGCCCTAGAATCCCTCCTTCTATTTCTTTGAGGTTTGCAGTCTCCAGAACTCTCCTGGATGGCAGTTCAGGGATTATGAATCTGAGCCTGGTTAGTGGCTGTGGGGTTCACTGGCAGTTTTCAGGTTAGGCAAATGGGGATGAAGTCTGGTTGTGTGTGTGTGTGTGTGTGTGTGTGTGTGTCTTGAGAAGCTCTTGCATTGTAGTTCAGATTGGCCTTATACCTGCATAGTCCCTCCTATGTCTGGTTATAGAAACCATTTTGAGGTCTGGTGATCAGCCAGCCTAGCCCAGGCTTCAAGCCCCCAGATCCCAGTGAGGGAGTGAACAGCTGACTCAACTGTTACGAACACTGGTTGCTCTTCCATAAGACCTGGGTTCGATTCCCAGCACCCCCATTGGTGGTTTATAATCATCTGTAACTTCAGTCCCCTGGGATCTGGTGCTCTCTTTTGGCCTCACACATGTTTCACCTGTGTAATACATGTGTACATACACGCATGCATAGACATAGCTACATACGTACATTAAAAAAAGACAAGTAGCTCTGACCATGCAGGTGACGTGGGTGTGTAGTTTGGGTCCACGTTGATCTGAATGCCTGACTTGTAGAGTGGATGGAGGAATATACCCCTGACATGTTTGATGGGAAGAAGGACACGCCCCCTCCCTCCATTTCCCCCCCCCCCCACCTATTTTTCTCTGTGGAAGGTAATACTATGTTTCACAGGCTGACCTCAAACTTACAATCCCCCTGCCTCAG
The DNA here is from genome assembly GCF_014885135.2 of Alexandromys fortis. Classification (NCBI taxonomy): domain Eukaryota; kingdom Metazoa; phylum Chordata; class Mammalia; order Rodentia; family Cricetidae; genus Alexandromys; species Alexandromys fortis. The sequence goes on from NW_026068021.1 coordinate 3,853,846, forward strand.
CAAAATGTGAGGATTATAAGCACAGGCTACTTCAGCTCTCTAGTCCTACTGTTCTGAGGACAGAGGCCCTCATGGCTGGCTCCTCTGTGAAGGACACCCCTCTGTGTTCCCCAGTCCCTCTTCTGGGTTCTTCCTCAGGCTGGGTTGGCTGGCCAGCCCAGGAGTCTTTGCAGGAGCCCATTGCTGTATCCAGCTTCCCTCCCAGGCAGTGACTCCATTCTCTTTACTGCATCTCTCTGTCCAGAGTATTGTCGAGTGTCACCTGAGGTCATTTAACTATCCCTTGTCTTGGTGTCTTGGAGACCAGATGGGAATGTGGGGAGTCTCATACAGACTGAGGCTTGCTTTGTAGCACTTGTGAGCCATCTGGTATTAAACAAACACTTTTCATGGGTGCCTCCTATAATCGCACAGCTCTGACCCGAAGCAACTCCCACTACTATTCATTACTATGTGTATTTTTAATTTTTGAGATTTATTTTATTTTATGGGTATGAGTATTTTGCTTGTGTGCATGTCTGTATACCATGTGCATATATGGTGCCCGTGGAAGTTAGAAGAGGGCATCAGAGTCCCTGGAACTGGAGTTATGGACAGTTTTAATTTGCTAGATGTAGGTGCTGGGAATTAAACCCTGGTCCAACGCAAGAATAAGTGCTCTCGACTGCTGAACTATTTCTAGTTCATATTGTACATTTTTTTGGAAACAGGGTCTTACTGTGTAGCCTAGCTCATGATCCTCCTGCTGTAGGCCTTGAGTGCTAGAACTACACACATGCACCTGCCATGCGTGGCTCAAAAGAATGAACCTTGTTCTTCTGTTTAAGACAGTCCGTCCACCATGCATGGAGGGGTAGGCAGTGGCAGCGTTCATGATTTCCTGATACAGAGCAGTGAAAAGCCTTGGCTCTGCCCCCATTCTGAAAACAAACTGGTAAATAGCACTTGGTCAGTGGACATAACCTATCAAAATGTTTTTTAAAATAATTATAAAAATGTATCTATTTTACAACATGGGTTTAACTACACTGAAAAAAATCACACAGCTTATTGAAATACATTTCATTTTAGAAACAGACTGCTGAAGTCTATACAGAAACTCTAAAATAGAGGCTGAAGAGATGGCTCCGAGGTTAAGAGAACTGACTGCTGTTCCGGAGGTCCTGAGTTCAATTCCCAGCAACCACATGATGGCTCACAGCCATCTATAATGAGATCTGCTGCCCAGAACACTCATACATAATACACTCGACTGCAGTCAGCACCAAAAGCTGAAAAGAACTCATTACAATACACAGTGATACAGTTAATGCTCTGGGTTAATCTCACAGCCTTCCCGATTAGTATAAAGGAAACCAGGCCTGTCCCCTCTTTGAGGAGAAGACCAGGCTATAAAATCATACCTCATCCGCTGATATGAAATTATAAAATCCCACAGTCTGAGTATCTGAAATTTATAAAAATCATCAGAAAATGCAAGCACATTGGGCTTTAGTTCAGTGGCTCCCTGGTTGTGAGGACAATCTTCTTGTTCTCTCCTTCGGGTCAGTTTGATCGCTCACCAGGACAGTGGCCAAAGTCCTGGAGGAGGCCATGGAGACGGAGAGACCCCAGAGAGGCACAGCTGCACCCCTTCTGCCAACTAACTCACCACGGGGATGGCACTCCGGCTGGCGCTAACGATGCTGGGCCTGGGGTGCGCTGTTCTTCTCTGTCAGATGCCTCAGGAAGGTGCCCTCGCTCTGGCCTCTGTGGTTTGGGAGCTTGCTCTTGAAGAGGGCCGGAGGTGGGGGCAGGTGAGGCACGGGTGGGATGGGGAGGTGATGTGCACATGGTGTGGATGTGCAGGTGTGAGAAAGGGTGCAGGACGGGACTTAAGGGAAGCACGCCACCCACGGGGTTCATACTGACTGCGGGGAGCTGGGCTCATAGGAGTGTTGGCTGTGAAAAGCCTTGGCTCTTCCCCCATTCTGAAAACAAACTAGTAAATAGCACTTGGTCAATGGACATAACCTATCAAAATGTTTTTTTAAGATTTATTTTTATTGCTATTGTTAACTATGTGTGTCTGCATGTGTATGCCACACAAGTGAAGATGGCTTTGGAGGCCAGAAGAGGGCGCTGAATACCTTGGGATTGGAGTTTCAGGCGTTTGTGAGCCACCCAATGTGGGTGCTGGGAACAGAACTGCGGTCCTCTGTAAGAGCAGTAAGTGCTCTTAACCACCGAGTCAACTCCCCAAACACTTAAAAATATATTTAAAATTATTATTTAATTAATTTGTGTGTGTGTGTGTGTGTTTGTGTGCACCTGTGCACACAGGTACCTATGAATAGTGCCCCTGTGTGTGGAGGTCAGAGGTCATGTTTGGTATCTTCTTTAGTGTGTCTCCCCAGGGTTTCTCACCTATTCAGCTGGGCTCCTTAGTTCTTGAGCTCCAGGCATTTGCCCACCTCTGCCTCCTTAGAGCTGGGTTGACAGCTGTGCTGGGGATCTATACGCCAGCTCTCATGCTTTAGCCATAGTATCTACTGCCTGGGCCATCTTCCCAGCACCCACAAAAACATCTACAAAGAATTCATGAGCCAGGCGGTGGTGGCGCATGCTTTTAATCCCAGCACTTGGGAGGTGGAGGCAGAGGCAGGCAGATCTCTGTGAGTTCGAGGCCAGCATGGTCTACAGAATGAGTTTCAGGATGGGCTCCAAAACTATACAGAGAAATCCTGTCTAAACAAACAAAAAGAAATAAAGAAAAATAAATAGAAAGAAAGAAAGATAAAGAAAGAAATTCTTGGGCTGGAGAGATGGCTCAGTGGTTAAGAGCATTGCCTGCTCTTCCAAAGGTCCTGAGTTCAATTCCCAGCAACCACATGGTGGCTCACAACCATCTGTAATGAGGTCTGGTGCCCTCTTCCGGCCTGCAGGCATACACACAGATAGAATACTGTGTACATAACAAATAAATAAATAAATAATATATAAATAAAAATACTGTATACATAATAAATAAATACGTATTTTTAAAAAGAAAGAAAGAAATTCTTTCTATCATGAATTCTTTCTTTGTTTCTTGAGCCTGGCTTGGTGGTACATGCCTGTCATTTGGCACTCAGGAGGCTGAAGCAAGAGGACCAGGAAATCAAGGTCAGCCTGGGCTACACAGGGAGACCCTGTCACGCAAGTATCACAACACAAACCAAAGCAGAAAACAAATAAAATCACCCATGCCCATAAAGGAAAAAAAATTAAGTTCAGAGCTGAAGAGATGATATAAAACTCTCTAAAGTCTCCCACCTCCACCTTAGGTGTTATTTAATCTTGTTGTTGTTGTTTATATGTGTGTTTCTTATGGTGTAGATCCACATGTGTTTTCCACCAGATGTAGGGTGTCCTTCTCCATCACCCTACCTTAGTCCCATGAGGCAGGGGCTTCCACTCACCCTGGAGCTAGCGAGCCCCAGAACTGGGGTTACAGGTGTGTCCATAGTCCCACCCAACTTGCTTGTTTTTTTGTTTTTGTTTTTCAAGATTTGGCTTCTCTGTCTAGCCCTGGCTGTCCTAGAACTTGATTTGTAGACCAGGCTAAACTCAAACTCAGAGATCCACCTGCCTCTGCCTCCTGAATGTTGGTTTTGAACCACCACACCCAGCAACAGCCAGCTTTTTCCGTGGGTAGTAGGGATTCAAATACGGAATCCAAGCCTTTCAAAGCTAGTGCTCTTACCAACCGACCCACCCCCCACCATTCCCTCTTGTGTTATTTAAAAACAATCTTTAGATTTTGTGTGTGGCCATGTGGCAGTGGCAGTTTCATATTTTGTGTGTTTTTCTACTTGTCATCTGTTCTGTGGGGACATCCCTCCCAATGATTGCTTAGTGTGTGATTGCTCAGTATTTGGTGTGTGTGTGTGTGTGTGTGTGTGTGTGTGTGTGCCCGCGTGCCTATGCAGAGATGGAAGGGTGGTTAGTTTTATCACATCCAGGAGCTGAGAGAAAAAATGAATACATGCATGTTTAGTGCTCAGCTAGCTTTCCCTTCACCATGTAGTCCCGGCTGGCCTGGAAGTCCACTACGTAGATGAGGCTGAACTCACAGTCATCTCTCTTCTCTTACTATTGAGTACTGGGATTAAAGGCTTTTTTGTTTTGTTTTGTTTTTCATTTTTCGACACAGAGTTTCTCTGTGTAGCTTTGGAGCCTGTCCTAAAACTTGCTCTGTACACTAGGCTAGCCTCAAACTCATAGAGCTCTGCCTGCCTCTGCCTTCTGAGTGCTGGGATTAAAGGCGTGCTCCCCCAGGTCACCTGTCTTCTCTATTGACCTAAACTAGTGGTTCCCAACCTGTGGGTCTGGACCCCTTTGGGAGGAGTCAAACGATCCTTTCACAGGGGTCACCTAAGACCATCAGAAAACACAGCTACACAGTACTATTCATAACAGTAGCAAAATTAAAGTTATGAAGCAGCAATGAAAATAACACTATGGTTGGACCACAACATGAGCAACTGTATTAAAGGTCCGCAGTATTAGGAAGGTTGAGAACCGCTCACCTAAATCCAGAGAATGGTACCACCCACAGTGGGTGTGTCTTTCCCTGCCTACATTAGCAAAATCAAGACAGGCCAACCTGACCTGGGGCAATTCCTCGCTGAGACTTTTTCCAGGTGATTTTAAGCTATGTCAAGTCAGTAGTTAAAATCAACCAGCGTGTGTAGGTTCCGGGATAGCACTTGGGTTACCAGGCTTGTACACCAAGTGCCTTTATCCAGTCAGCCATCTTGCTGGCCCAGTGTTTCATCCATTGTGAAACAGTAATTTTTATTTACTTGTTTTTTATTCATGCGTACTGTGCATGTGTGTGCATATGCCATTGGAGGACTGACTGTGGGGGCCAGAGGAGGGTGCTGAATCCGCTGGAGCTGACGTTAAAGGAAATTGTGAGTCCCCTAATGTGGATGTTGGGAATTAAACTCTGGTCCTCCCGAAGAGCAGCATTCACGTCAGGTGGCTCACAACTGATACTTAATACTTGATATTGGTCATTAGTGCCTTTTTGTTGTTATTAAGCAGCCTGTGTAGAGGATTATCAGTTTTAATATTTTTCTCTTTCAAAGTTTACTTTATGTGTACAAGTGTTTTGCCTGCGTGTATGTCTGTGCACCACGTGCATGCGAGGTATCCTTGGAGGCCAGAAAAGGGCATTGGATCCTTTGGAACTGGAGTTACAGATGACTGTGCGGCCACGTGGGTGCTGGGGACTGAGCTGGATCGACTGCAAGAGCAGCCAGTGCTCTTAACCACTAAGCCCCTTGAGTGCTCTTTTCCAGGAAGTACACCCACTCTCTAGAGCCTTTTTAAATATATTATTTATTTGTTTTCCAAGACAGGGTTTCTCTGTGTAACAGCCCTAGCTGTCCTGGAATTTGCTTTGTAGACCAGGCTGGTCTCGAACTCACTGAGATCCGCCTGCCTCTGCCTCCCAAGTGCCGGAATTAAAGGCGTGCGCCACCACCACCTGGCTTTTTTTTCATTTAATGTTGTTGAATTTGCTCTTATTTTTATGATTTCCTTCTTTCTTTTGTATTGGGCTGTATCCTTTTCAAAGCTTCTTAAGGTGAAATGTCAAAATAGTACTTTAATTTTTTTGAAAGGAAACATTGAAGTCCGCACATTTCCTATTTTGGCATTATTCTACACATCTTAATCCTGGGGATTTCTTCTTCCTTGCTTTACTCAGCTCAAGAGAGTTTCCATCTCTCTTGAGATCTAATCTTTGTTTCATTTGTTAGGCTTTTTCTTGTTTAATTTTTGCAATATCTGGGAACTTTCCAGAGATCTTTGTTATTCAGGCCTGGCCTCATTGTGGTCCAAGAGCACTGAATGACTCCACACCTTTTCAGTTCAGTTCATTATGCTTTCTGGCTGATCATAGTGCTGCTTTGGTGACTCCTCCCTGTGCTCCCGAGGAGGTCAGGTGGAGCACTCTGCAGCCCTGAGAGTTCAGGGTTGTGACACTTTGTGTTATTTTCTTGAAATTAATTTTTTTGTAGTCTCACTGTGCAGTTCTGGCTGTCCTGGAACTCATTCTATAGATTAGGCTTGCCTTGAATTCACAGAGATCCGCTTGCCTCTGCCTTGCCAGTGCTGGGATTAAAGGTGTGCAACTAGCACACCTAGATTTAAAACATTTTTATTATATTTTAGATTTTATTTTGTGTGTGTGTGCATGTGTGTGGGGGGCTCAAGTGCTATGCATGATGTAGTTGTGGATGTCAGTGGACAATTGTAGAAGGTGGCTCTCTTGTTCCACTGTATGGGTTGCAGGGCTAGAACTTGGGCCATTAGGCGTGCCAGCAAGCACCTTTACTGACTGAGCCATCTCCCTAGCCCCATTTTGCATTCTTGCTAGTTTTCTGATCCTCTGTCCATAACAAGGATCATTAAGACCTCCAACATCACTTGTGTGTCTTTCTCCCCTTTCTTTAGTTAAGTTTGTCTGTCTGTCTATCTATCTATCTATCTATCTATCTATCTATCTATCTATCTATCTAATCTTTCTATCATCTATATCTATCTATCATCTATATCTATCTATCTATCTATCTATCTATCTATCTATCTATCTATCATCTATCTATCTATCTATCTATCTATCTATCTATCTTTATTTACTGAGACAGTGTTTCTTGTAGCCATTGCTGTTCTCACGTGTCCTATGTGGCTGAGGATAGATAACCTTGAACTCCTGATCCTCCTGCCTCCACCTCTGAATGCTGAGATGGTGGCTTCCACCATCACCCTGTGTTATGTGGTGCTGGGGATCAAACCCAGGACTCAGTGTATGCGAGACTTCTGCCAGCTGAGTCACATCCCCATTTCTAGTTTTTACTAGAACACATGATCCTCCTGCCTCAGCCTCTTAGGTGCTAGGATTATAGGTGTGAGTACTACTACCCCTGGCTTGACTTCAGGTTTTTAAGTCTAATACAATAATGTCTACCACTGAGCTGATGTGTTAATATTACCTACAATTTAAACAATAAGTCCTGTTCATTACTATATAGGCATATACATGTGTACATATATATGGATTACCTCATTTATAGCCAGCCATAAATTTAATGTAATTGATTTGATTGGTTTGTCTCCCATTTATTTTCCTTCATCATCTCTGCTTTTGTGACTTTGTTCCCATGCTCTTGTCTCCTTTCATCTTTACATGGGTTCCAAGGATCAAACTCATGTTTCTTTTTTTTTTAATATTTTTTATGGTTTTATTTAATATGCATTGGTGTGAAGGTGTCAGATCCCCCTGCAACTAGATCTTCAGACAGTTGTGAGCTGCCATGTGGGTGTTGGGAATTGAACCCAGGTCCTTTGGAAGAACAGTCAGTGCTCTTAACCACTGAGCCATCTTTCCAGCCCCAAAACTCATGTTTCCAGGCTTGCACAGTAAGCACTTCACTGGCTGACCCCTTATGAGGCCCTATTTTGTTTTAATTTTTAATTTTAATTTTTATGTGTGTGTCGGTGCACATGCATTTGGTAGTCAGAGTTGAGCCTCAGGTATTCTTTCTTACATTAGTTTTTGAGACAGAGTCTCTTCACTGAGACCTAGAGTTCCAGATTTGGCTAAGGTGGCTGGCCAGTGAGCCCTGGGATCTTCCTGTACTCTACTTCCTAGCACTGGGATTATAAGCACGTGCTTTTACATCTGGCTTGTTATGTGCATACCAGGGACAGGACTCAATCACACTCCGGCCCCTCACTGGGGGATTCTAGGCAGGTGCTCTACCACTGAGCCACACCCCAGCCCCTCACTGGGGGATTCTAGGCAGGGGCTCTACCACTGAGTTACACTTCAGCCCCTCACTGGGGGATTCTAGGCAGGTGTTCTACCACTGAGCCACACCTCAGCCCCTCACTGGGGGATTCTAGGCAGGTGTTCTACCACTGAGCCACACCCCAGCCCCTCACTGGGGGATTCTAGGCAACTGTTGCACAGTGTAGCTACTTCCTTAGCCATCCCTAATTTTTACTATTAACAGTCTTACAGATTTTGCACAAACTCGTTCATGTGCTCAGGTGTTACTACTTCAAAGACTCATCCCTCAGCCCAGAAGCTCCAAATACCCTATTTCTAAGTTAAATTCCATATAGAAGAAAGACACTGATGAGCCCCCAAGGGTAACCTGAGAAGTCAGGACAGAATAGAATAGCAGAGCAGAGTCCAGACATGCCAGACCATTTTGGCACATTTCTGTAATTCCTGTTTCTGAGAAGTTGAGGCAGGAGAGTTGCTTCAAGTTTGAGTCTAACCTGGGTTACATATAAAGATCTTATCTCTTCCCCCAAAGCAAAATAAAACAAATGAGAAACATTAAAATCAGAAGCGGAAAGCCCTGGATTCCATCCCCAGCACACGCACGTACACACCACACCACACACACACACACACACACACACACATGCTTACTCACACACTCATTTGAAGCAAGGATGGCACTCTGAGCAACCAAACCTGTCTCTTAGGAGGTTAAGTGACCATCATCTGGCCAGAGTGGTCCTGTAGGTGGGGAATCAGAACCACAAACTTTCCATGCATCTCAGATGGAGAAAGGAGGTGGCCCTGTGTGACTCAGAACTGCTTAGGTGGGTATCCCCTGCCCATGGCACTTCTTTTCAAGGTGACAGCTAAACTCGGGTCCATTTAGAGATCACTCCTTCCTAGAAACACTCCTTGACTCCTTCCAAAGATGGGGCAGGAACCTCTTCTCTAACTGCATCTTCGTTGTGTTTTCTATGTGAGGATTAGTATACAGTAGGTGTTTCATAAATGATTGAGGTGTTGTATTTCTTTTCTATTCTTAGTGCTGAATGTCTAGCACCCCCCTTACACACACACACACACACACACACACACACACACACACGTGCTTCATGCTCTTATGTCCTCAGTTTCCTCACATGGGCTGATTCCCTTGTAACTTCCCATGCTGTATCCCAGAGATTCTCAGGATTCTTCCCAGAATAAGTGATTAGCCTACCCTGGTAGGATTTAAGGAGACCCAAGTCCTCAAACCCTCAGCCCCTCCTTTAAACCTGGAACTTCAGAGTTCAGAGTTTTGAGTTTCTATGGAGAACCCCTCTGGGACCTTGCCCAGAAGTGGCTCCCCATGCTATCCCTGGTCCAGGTGGATGCCCTGTGAAGTTGGGATGTCTCCCCTCAGGAATGGCCTCTCTCTAACCCTGTGGAATCTTGCCCGCCCGCCCCCCCCCCCCGGGTCAGGGAAGTAGGCAGCTGGAGTTGGTGGGATTGAGGAATTCTGAATGGCCCTCACGGGTGTGCTGGCATCTTTTAGGAAGGTAAAACCTCTGCTGAATCCAGCCTGTCCGGTCAGTATGTTTGCTTTGTCTGTGGTTTTGTCCTGCGTATGTAGGAAGACTGTGGTCAGCTAAGTCCGAGAACACCATTCGGAGCCCAGGAAGTGGACTGGTCCCTGGGGGCAGGATGGGGAAGTTTCCCCCCCTCTACTTCATTCCTGGGTAAATTCTGAAGGAGCTTTCTGGAAACGCGTTCCCACACTTGTTAGGCTGGGAAAGCCTGCTCTAACCCTTGACCTTCACTGTCTTGCTTTAGTGTAAAAACGGGAGACAGGAAGGGGGGAGGTGGTCTGAAAAGCCAGAGGCAGTCCAGAAGCCTTAAGTGGGAATAGGGGTTTCAGGGGACTATGCTGGTACTGGCCAGAGGCCAAGCAGGAGGCAAGGCTGGGAGAGATTGCCTGGCACTCGGCCCCTCCCTCTTCCTCCTGATGACTCCAGAAACCCACGGCTTTGATGTTTTGGAGCACCGGTATCCTGCTCAGCTTGACCCCTGTCTGTTGAGATGCCGGGACCAGTCGTGTCACCCTGTGTTTGTGATGATGTGTGCTTGTATTTAGGGTCCCCAAGGGAGGACCTAGGGGAGTGGAGCCACACTCTGTCCTGTACCAGGAGCCACTGGTAGGCATGAATATCTAGATGTTTCCAATTGGATCTGGCAATGGTGATTTGTCTCATCACAGCCGCACTAAGGACCCATGAAACCAGAATTCGTCACTGCCTCCACCACATAACGAAGGCCATTATGACTCAGCCATTGCCACCCATGTCTTGATTTGAGGTGACACTTTTTTTTTTTCTTTTGTAACTTCTCACTCATCCTGGAAGGACTTTCAGGAGTCCCTTACAGGGGGGGCCACTGTGACCCCCGCATCTTTGTTCCTGACCCCCCTCATCACAGGGTAGCTGGATGGCTTGAGGGGTAGCTTGTGTTGTGAAGGCTTATGTGATGCAGAATGTAGCCTATTCATTTGTTCGTTCGTTCGTTCGTTCACTTTCTCCACAGTAGTCTGACGCTGTGTTTCTGAGACAGAGTGGGGCTTATACTCAATAAAATAAAGCACACATGCTGGTACAAATGAGTTGGCTGGGGATCCTGCTCTACCTAGATTGGAATTGTGGGTAGGTGACTAGCCATCCTGGGCTCTTGGGCACCTAAAGCTTAGAGGCTGGGTGGGCAGAGGCAGTGTCTCAGAGCCCTACAGCGAGAGCGGGGATGGTTCTAAGGTATTCATGCTTGGTGGCTCTCTGATCTGGGCTTTAATCTCTCCATTTAGCAGCTATTGTACCCCCCCTCAACCTCTACCGGTTGCTGCCACAGGGGGGCAGTAGCACCAGAGAGCAGTGTCTGCTGGTATCTCTGCGGAACCGGCCTTGGGTGTGAGTGTTAGAGCTCTTGGGTCTTGGGTGTCAGAACCCTCAGCCTCTGAGCTTAACAATTCCTCGGAGTTCTGTGACTGGAGCCCATGCTTCCAGATTTCTGCCCCTGGCCTCTAAGCTTTTCAGACATCCCTTTGTTACCATTGCCGCTGGAACTACCTGGGTCATCACTTCCGCTCTGGAGCTGCTACTGTCTCCTCTGTGTCACCACCAGCTCTGCCTGGTCTCCCAATGACCAAGGTAGAAAGAGTGCACAAGGCTAGGGATGGAACTCTGCGGCAGAGCGCATGCCCAGCAAGCATGAAGCCCTCTGGGCAAGCATGAAGCCCTGGGTTTAGTCCCCACCGCAGTCAACAGGAAAAACAGAGTAGCTAAGAAAAGACCCCACTGAGGGAAGACTGGTTGGGTACAGTGGTGGGTTTCATGCAACTGTTGACCTAGCCAGACAGATGAAGGTTAGAGGACAATTTGCAGGAATTGGTTCTCTCCTTCAAAGATGTAGGTCCCAGGGACTGAACTCAGGTTGTCAGGCTTGGTGGCAAGCCCCTTTAGGCACTAATCTGCCTTGCTGACCCATGAGAACTGTTTCTTAACACCATTTTATAATAACCTCTTCCTAAACAAAATCGCATAAAGACTCAGGTCATTTTGTCTGTCTCAAAGCCATGAATCATTTGGGTAAGAATGCTTTAGAAGTGGGTAGAGGAATGAGGGGAGCCATATAAAATCTTCTTGCTGGACGCGGCTCTAAGTTGGACCTTTAGACATTCCTAGGAGTTACTGGCCACACGGCTTAGAGCCCCACATAGGGAAGATTCATGTCTCTCTCTACTTCTTCCCTTGCTAAGGGTCATTGGTTCCAGGTGGCAGGTTTGTCCCTTTGGGGACAATTGTATAGGATTCTTGGGGTCTTGTCCAGACAGGACCTTCTGTCTCTGCCCCAGGTCATACCAACATCTGAGTCTCATTGTTCTCACAAAGTCAAGGCATACAAAGATCAACTCCTGTCAGCCATATTGAAAGCAAAACACCAGAAAATAACATGGTGGTGACAGGGTGGACGAATTGGGGCCTCACAATATTACTGATATAAAACAGTATAACTGCTGGAGAAGAGTCCGGAAGTTCCTCAAAAAGTGGGACGTTGATTGGGTCTGGCAAGATTACTTAGTGGGTAAAAGTGAATACAGCCAAGCCTCATGACCTGAGTTCAGTCTCTGGGATGGAAGGAGAGAACCAACTCCCCCTCGTTGTCCTGTGACCCCCACATACATATACTGCAGCATGCATACTCATTCCCCTACAAGTAAATGCCATTTTAAAAAGTGATAAATGTAATTTAAAAGTTAACAAATGTAATTTTAAAAAGGAACCTTCTTTATTGCACGTGTGGCACATTTCCGCATCTGAGAGAATACCTGAAGCTCTGAAGGCAGTCAGGTATCCAGACACATCTCTTTGTGCACGGATGCTTGCAGCAGTATTGCTCACGGTAGCTCAGATTCACCAGCAGACGAAGGACCAAACAAACTGTGGTTAGACCCACATAGTGGAATATTAGTCAGCCCCGAAAGGAAGAAAGCACCGATAGACTATAATGATGGATGGATTCTGGAAACACAAAACTTAGTGAAAGAAGCCAGACAGGCACAGGAGACCACGTGTGAGTGATTTCATTGAAATGAAGTTTCCAGAAAAGGAAAATCTGCCATCGAAGGCAGGGACAGAGGTTTCATATCAATGAAATCACTCTCAGAGTTCTATTCTTGTGCTGTATGTATAGCGTTCACAGTTGTTATTTTTAATCACTTGTAAAAACAAAGGCCCAGAGCCTGTCACTCGGGTCACAGAAGACATAACTCGCTAGGAGTCCTGGTCTAGGTGGGAATGGCTAACGAGTGTGCTTGGTGGTTTCTGTGGAGGGGATCGTTACCCACAGCTTCTGCCTGCTCAGCTAAACTGGGGTGGCTAGCACACATCTGTCATCCCGGCAGTCCACAGCCCGAGGCAGGAGGAGTTGAAAGCCAACCTGAAGTACATAGTAAGTCTGAGGCCAACCTGGGCTGCATGAGACCCTGTCTCAAACTAAACAAACCAACCATAAAACCAAAACAACAGCAAAAGACCAGCAGTAGGGTTGGAGATATAGCTCAGTTGATAAAAAGTGCTTGTAACTGTAAGGACCTGAGTTTAGTTTCCAGAACCCTTGGTTATGGACCGTTGCAATCTAGCACGGAGGAGGCTGAGACGGCTGGCTTTGCTGGGCAGCCTGCCTGGCCTGCTTGATGAGTTCCAGGCCAGGGAGAGACACAGTCTCAAACAAAACAGAAAAAAGAGTGAACAGCACCTGAGAGCAAGAGCTCAGGTTGTCTTCTGACCACCTCATGTGCACACACACACACACACACACACACCACACACGTGGGCCTCAGCAATGACCCATCTGAGTGTACAAGGTATTTCCAGGATTAATTGTTGATTCGTTCTGACGGGGAGAGATAGAAGAGAATAGCAGTCAGCTCAGAGATGCTGAGGTTGGTTGTCAAGGCAACAGGACAGTGTGATGTTGCTTGGCCTGAGGTTCTAGAGCATCAGGCTCTGCCTGAGATGAGGTAGCCAGTACCAGTGGAGCACACACTGCCCCCACCTACAGTTCAACCCCAAGATCTGAGTGGGAGTAGGCTCACCAAGCCTGGTGCGTGGTAGGTCTGTAGAGAATGGGCATAGACAACGTGTTTCACTGTGCGGGGAAGGCACGGGATGTAGAGATGAGTCAGGCACTAAGGCTGGGGGCTGCATTCATACCACAGGGCTCGTGAGCCAGCCTCCTTTCAATGTCCAGGAGGTCCAGCCTTCATCCTGAGGGCATGGGTGGAGGCTCCCCTCACAGCTGCCCTCAGGTACTCACTCCTCTGGACGAGTGGGATGGAGTAGGAGGGTTGGAGCGTCCTGCAATCCAGATGTTTCCTACAAGAATATAACTTGTTCTTGGGGCCCCTTTCTGTATCTGTATATTTCTTTTGTTTATTTGCTTTTCATTTTTGATTTTTGAGACAGTATCTCTTTATGTACCCCTGGCTGTTCTGGAACTCACTATGTAGAACAGGCCCCGTGGAGGGCTAGGATTATAGGTGTCTTCCATCATTCTCTGTCTATGAGGTGCCGGGGATCAAACCCAGCTCTAATCCGACCGCTGCACTCATGCATGCTAAACAAACACTTTACCAATAGAGCTACATTCTCCCCACCCTGCTGTTCTGTTTCTTGGGATAGGGTCTTGCTGTGCAGCTCAGGTTGGTCTGAAACTCATGGTTTTTCTGCCTCAGCCTCCCCAATGCTGACAGTGCTGGGATGACAGGCAAGGCATGTTCTACCAGGCCTGACTGTTGCTGGGATTTCTCCAGATCTTCACCTTCCAATGTAGTGTGTGCGCGCGCGTGTATGTGTGTGTGTGTGCGTGTGCGTGCGCGCACGCGTGTGTGTGTGTGTGTGTGTGTGTGTGTGCGTGTGTGTGTGTGTGTGTGATAAAGATCCTGAGGCAATCCAGAACAGGGCTTTCAAAAGCATGGAAGAGCTGCCCATTAGATGTTGTGCTGCTGGATATCCTGGGATGTAAACCTCTGCCACACTGGATAAACCATCCTGCCTCACGAAGCCTGGTTTGGGGGTGTGTGGTAGTGGAGGTATCGTTTCTGCAATACATTATTTATTTCGATGTCGTTTATGTTAACAGACTGGCAAGCAGAATTTCATTTTCCTCATGACATGTTGCTCCTTCAGATTATGTGGTGGAGTGTTGGGTTCTCTTCGGGTATGTGTGTGACTAAGGGGGGGTGGTGGAAGAGGAATGGGTCTCCTTTGATCCTGGGTAGATCTGGGCTCTGGGTGTTTGGTGAGTCATACTTTTGTATTATCTTGAACATTTCCATAATAAAAACTAAGCCAAGAGAAGCAATGAGAGCCTGTGGAGCCGGAGCGGGTGCAGGGCCAGCCCAGGGTCTGGTTTTTGGTCCTACCGTCTTCATATGGGGTCTGCTCTGGGCTCCATTGTGTTCCAGGGGTTCTGCAGGGCACACCACTCCTTTTCTGAAGCCAGGGAAGCCCACGTCTGTCCTGGATCCCACTCCCGGGTTGCCTGTCCTTTTCCCAGGAATCTCCTGCAACTTTTTGATGGCGGGAGTCTCTCCCATTCCCCTCGGTGGTGTCGATTTTATATATGCGCATACTTAATGTACTATCGTTAGAGTGGAGTGTCTGGAGGGAGGGGAGGGGCCTCACCCACCTGCTGTCTTCTTGCGGGAAATTCTGTAAGAGATATTTTTAAACAGCTTTGTAGAACTGTGGTGAGCGTTCTTTGTGGTTTCCTGGCTGGGTGTTCAGGATCCACTGATCCGAGGCACTGAGATTCAGCCAGTCAGGGTGATAAAGTGCCAGGGTGGGTGATGGGCCCCGTCTCCTAGCCATGCCAATAGGTGGAGATGTGGAACCTTCGTTTAGAGTGGCAGGTAGCCCGGTGCACCCACCTCTGGGAGGAGGGGGCCTCAGCTGTCACATGTCAGAAAGACGAGGTTGGGAGTTGTAGACGGTGCTGGCGGGGCTTGGCTGAGCACTGGCACCCCTGGTGCAGCTATGCCTGCTCAGGTCTGTTTGACAAGGTCTCTTATGCTCCAGTTCCCACAAAGGTCAGCTGGAATTTTCCACGTTAGGGCCCTGTTTTTGTTTTAGACCGGATCTCATGTATATTTCAAGCTGACTCTGAATTTGCTATGTAATGGAGGCTGCCCTTGAATTCCTGATTCTCCTTCCTCCACCTTCTGAGTACTGGGATTTCAGGTGCACGACTTTACGTGGTGCTGGGGATGGAACCAGGGCCTTCTGAAAGCAAGCATTCTATCTGAGCCACACCCCTAATCCTGCTCTTACAGGGACAGCCTAGGTTGTTACAAACCTCATAGCCTGCAGAAAGCTAAGGTACCTTGAGTTCTCATAGTCAGCCTTTCTTTCTTTCTAAGTTATGGCAGGAGATTTAGAACCACAGGAAGGGACCCAGCCTTGGCTTTGCTTGGCACTGCAGTCATCTTCCAGGATCCTACATACTATATATCTAAAGATGGCCATCTTGGAGCTGTGGTCTCAGCCTTTCACTGGGTGGGTTCTGTCTGGGACTATTAAACACAGACAGACAATTCGAAGGCATTGGTGAGAAGGCAATCAGTCCATCAATCAACTAACCAAGTTCCACCCCCACCGATGATGCCCTGGGGGAATCCGGGGGCCTCCGATCTGGTAGAAGACTCTGTCATGTTGATGACACAGGAAGGGCTCTGGATTGGGGATGTTTCAAGAGCCGAGAGAAGTCACGAGGGTTGTGGGGAAGAGGATGAGAAGCAACTCTGGCTATTCCAGAGGCTGAGGCTGGAGGATTATGGGTTCAAGACCAGCATGGGCAACGTAGTGAGACCTTGTTTAAAAATAAAAGCAAACGTAGGGCTAGAGGCATGGTTCAGTGGTGGATTGTAGCATGAATAATAAAAACCCAGAGACAGATATTGGGGTTCAACCTGAAGGTCAGAAAAGCAAAACAGCAAGCCATTGATTTTTACCTCTACTTCAGTCTGAAATAGAGACCCTGCCTCCAGGAATCTCAGAATGAGACTGTATCTGAGAGCTGTCTCTTCCCATTTTATATTCCTTCCTAGGGCTGGGGTTAAAGATGTGTACCACTACCTCCCGGGTCTATGGCAAACTAGTGAAACTACTGGGAGTAAAGGTGTGTGCCACCATTGCCTAGTCTGTAAGGCTGACCAGTGGGGCTGCTTAGAGTCCCCCAGTGAGGGGCTGGGGTGTGGCTCAGTGGTAGAGCCCCTGCCTAGAATCCCCCAGTGAGGTGCTGGGGTGTGGCTCAGTGGTAGAGCACCTGAATAGAATCCCCCAGTGAGGGGCTGGGGTGTGGCTCAGTGGTAGAGCACCTGCCTAGAATTCCCAGGGAGGGGCTGGGGTGTGGCTCAGTGGTAGAGCACCTGCTTGGAATCCCCCAGTGAGAGGCTGAAGCATGGCTTAGTAGTAGAGTGCTAACTTAACATGTGTCAAGCCCTGGGTTCCATTGCTAGCACTGTAAAAATGATCAAACAACAACAACAAACAACATAGGAACTCTTCAGTTCTATAAATTTCCATTTAATATTTCCAGACTGCAGTTGATAGAGGACAGGAGGTGACACCGTGGGTTGTGGGATGGTCACGGCTCTCTCTAAGAAAAACGAAGGACATCCTGCCATCTTGTTCTACTAAGAAGACTCCTGACAGAGCTGGAGAGGAATGGTGGTGGGGGCATTCAAGGTTCTGGGAGTGCTCTGGGTAGGGCTGTTGAAAGAGCTGTGAGGGATAAGGAAGATGAGGAAGGGGCATGAATGGTAGAATTGGTGGCCCACCTCCTCTGGGCTCCACTTCTTCCGGCAGAATTGGGGTTCAGGTTGAGTATCCTCCACAACTGAGACCCCTCTCTGGAGGTTCAGGGAAGATGACCACTATTGAGATCAGGGTGAGGCATACATGAAGAAGTACAGATCACAGCCTGAGCAAGAACCCGCTTTCTGGAACTCACGTGCTCCCTGGGGGTAAGGGCAGAGGGGGCAACTCTCTAGCATCATGTACTCTGTGTTTTTCCCTGAGCCAGGGCTGCATCTCTGAGGCAGCCCCAGGGCTGTGGAGGCCAGGACTCTTGAGGATAGGAGTCACAGGGCTCCACTCAGGGGTCTGGGGAGGGTCCTTCTTGCCACTGGTGGCTCTGGTGTCCCACAGTACAGCTTGTAGGTGTGTTACTCTAATCTCTATCTCCATCTTCTCGTGGCC
The DNA here is from genome assembly GCF_014885135.2 of Alexandromys fortis. Classification (NCBI taxonomy): domain Eukaryota; kingdom Metazoa; phylum Chordata; class Mammalia; order Rodentia; family Cricetidae; genus Alexandromys; species Alexandromys fortis. The sequence continues at coordinate 3,871,459 of NW_026068021.1, forward strand.
TCGCCCTGTCTTGATATCATCTTCCCTGGATTTTACAGATACATTCCCATCAGATTTGGGGGCCTGTTTAGATCATCTATGATCTTGTTTAATCCCATCCTTAGACACATTTTTTTTTTTTGTGGAGAAATGGATTTCTTGGTGAGGTTTGAGGTGGACATGGATTTAGAGAGGGAACCCTATTTGTTTTATGACAGTAGGTCACTGCAGTTTAAGTAATGATAGAACACAAGCCTCCAGATGGCAGGTGGGGCCACATGATGCTCTAGGCATGCTAGGACTCCAGATCAGCAAGCGCTAAGGCCCTGGGGCTGAGCAGCCACCTGAGAGAGCAGCAAATGGCCATATGGTGGGGAGAGAGTGAGGCAGCACAGATCTGTCCTGTTGATTCCAGGTGGATGACCAAGGTTCAGGGTGGGTGGAGTACCCCTTAGAGTGTAAAACACTCAGTGGTAGCTTCAGAATATCAGAGGTTTCTCATTACAGGAATGAAGAGAAGAGGGTCTGAGGTGGGCATTGTGGCTGGCAGAGTCGCCCATTTGAGAGTAAGGGAATGTGGAGATGCCCAGGGCCTGATGGGAGAGGGACCATTGTCTGGAAGGATGGTAGAGAGAGGGGCTAACCACAGTGGTTATGGGTCCTGAAGGGATGACTTTCACCACCAGGGGCAGTAGGAGAAGAGATATCAATGGTATCTGAGGAAGGCAGGTCCTCCAGGGATGATGATGATTAGGAGGAGCTTGTGGAGTGAGGTGTGAGTCATTTGCTTCATCCTGAAGACCCTGGGGACCCTGTCTCCATGAGCAGGCGAGGCTTGCTCTGACAGTTGCTCCTTGGCGACTTCTTTTCTTGGAGATAATGGGTAAAAGGCCTTGGACATGCTAAGCCAGTGCTCTAGTGTAGAGCTAAGACCCCAATCCCTCACTGGGGGATTGTAGGCAGGGGCTCTACCACTGAGCCACACTCCAGCCCCTTACTGGGGGATTCTAGGCAGGGGCTCTACCACTGATCCACACCTCAGCCCCTCACTGGGGGATTGTAGGCAGGGGCTCTACCAATGAGCCACACCCCAGCCCCTCACTGGGGGATTCTAGGCAGGGGCTCTACCACTGAGCCACATCCCAGCCCCTCACTGAGGGATTCTAGGCAGGGGCTCTACCACTGAGCCACATCCTAGCCCCTCACTGGGGGATTCTAGGCAGGTGCTCTACCACTGAGCCACACCCTAGCCCCTCATTGGTAGATTCTAGGAAGGTATTGTTCTACTATTGAACTACATCCCCAGATCTCTTCTGACTTTTTGAGACAAGGATCTCACTTCCAGTCCAGGCTGGCCTTGAATTTTCTGATCCTCCTTGTGTCAGCCTCCTGAGCAGCTGGGATGATGGTCTCAGTCACCACACTCAGATGACAGCCAATTTCTCACCTTCCCTTTCTTCTCTCACAGGAGGAAAACAGGCAGATCCTGGCTCGGCAGAAGTCAAACTCACAGTCTGATTCCCATGACGAGGAGATCTCCCCAACACCCCCGAACCCTGTGGTAAAGGCACGCCGCCGGCGGGGTGGTGTGAGTGCTGAGGTTTACACTGAGGAGGATGCTGTCTCCTATGTGAGGAAGGTAAAGAACCCCGTTGTATTTCCACATACGCCTGGGATGTCCCTGTCAGCCCTGATGATCTAGATTGCTTGTCTGCGTAGAGCACGCGGCCCCATGGGAGGGGAGACTTGATGTGTAGGATTACTGTCATCATTGCCACTATGAACTAAGTAATGTTTGCGTGGCTTTTCTGGCGGGGGTGGGTGTCTCAGCAGCTCCCTGTGGTTTTAAGACCTGAACGATCTTGGGGGAGAAGAGGGATAGGTTCTCCAGTACAAGACAGGATATAGTTCTGTCGTGCTACGTGCCTTTTAGTCTCCATTAAGGGCACTAAGTTATGAGGCCTGGATTCCACGCTCATACCTTACCAACCCAAACATCCCACACAGGCTTGGCCTGCAAATCCCACCACAAGGGTGCTTCAGGGGTCCCACGCGGGAATTTGGGAGACACAGCCCAGCGTATTGTACCGTTTTAGTCATTTTCCGTTGCCTAGCTGGGTAGTGTTGATCGCTCACAGCGCTGTGCAGATGTCACACTCATCAGCAAGCATGTTTCTCATCTTGAGAAACAGAAACACCGCAGCCTCTATATATCCACCCCATGCTGCCTTTGTCCCAGGATTTAATACTGTATGAGTGGAGGATAAAAACTAATATTGCATTATGGTAAAATCGTCCGGAAGCTGCTGGGTATGGTGATGCAGGCCTGCGATGCAGGCCAGCCTGGGCTACACAGGAGATCAGAACAAAAGAAAGTCCTCAGAGCACTTCTGCTCTGTGATCTTCTTCCCCACTCGTAGAGCTACAGTTTGACTGTGTGCAAAGCTTCAGATCGTTCCATAGTCCAGGGCCACAGGCAGAGAGTGCCATGTGGTGCCCAGTTCCAGCGCAGTCAAAAGCAGAGAACAGTGAGACGTCACAGATCAGAGGAGACCAAGAGGAGAGGGTACTGAATGTTACCTGACAAGGTCCTGGAACAGGAGAAGGTCATCTAAGAAAGCTAGAGATCAGATTAAAACATGGATGCAACTTATCCATCATGCATCCATTATGGCTTCCACAGCTCAATGGGTGAGGGTCATGGCACAGTATAGAGTGTTTGCCCAGAACCCTACAGGGAGGGGCTACGGGCATGGTGGTTTAGTGGTAGAGAATATGCCTAGATGCTCTACCTACCACTATGCCACACTGTAGCCCCTCACTAGGGGTTCTAGGCAGGGGTTCTACCACTGAGCCACACCCAGCCCCTCCCTGGGGAATTCTAGCCAGGGGTTCTACCACTGAGCCACACCCAGCCCCTCACTGGGGGATTCTAGGCAAGGACCATATTACTACACTTCCAGCTTTCTAATATTTAAACATCTGCTTATCATCTTTCTACAAATTCAGTGAGAAAAAAAAAACAACAAAAGGTACTGTGTGTCTTCTGGCACCTTCTAGGTTGGCTGTGAAGTTCTAAAGAGCCGCAGGCCCCAGACAGTTCCAAACTCTAAAGATTAGACTTTTCCCAAGCCTCTTATTGGGCTGCTCTAGTTTTCTTGCTTTTTATTTATTTAAAATTTTTCTAAAGGTTTACTGGCAAGATGGCTCAGCAGGTAAACGTGCTTGCTACTGAACCTAATGACTTGAATTGGATACTTAGAATCCACATGGTGGAAATAGAGAACTAACTGCCTCTGGCAGGTTGATATTTGACTGCCATATGAACACTATGGCACATGAACCCTGCCCCAATATATAAATGAATGAATTTAATTAATTCATTTAAAGTGAAACACGTGTGACACTCCCTGGTGTTCTTTTAGCATGGCCGGAGCCTAGTCTCATGAGGATGGCAGGATAGGGGCTCCAGGATGGATTATCCCTTAGTTTCTAGCAGGAGTTTGGGATGCTAGCTCTGTCCCTGGGGCTAAACTGTCTGTTCCTTGGCTTCTCCCCAGGTCATTCCCAAGGACTATAAGACCATGACTGCCCTGGCTAAGGCCATTTCCAAGAACGTGCTCTTCTCACACCTGGATGACAACGAACGGAGGTAGGCGTGCCCGGGTTTACACACTCGCCCTCCTGGCTGAGTCACGCTGGCAGCCATGGGGATGCTGGCTTTGGGAGAGGCAGGTTATTGATTGCTTCTTGTGAGCTCCCAAGGAAGGAGCAGTGTCTACAGTACATAGGTGTGTGCTCATCTGGACCAGTACAGGAGTCAGGTTCTGGTCCTGGGTCGGAGTTCACAACTTCCGTACGCTCTGGCTTGTAGTAAGATACAGCAATACTGCCTTTTTCTCCGATCATGTGGCTGAATTTTTCAGCATCTTCCATATGCCGGTGTAGGCCTTGTGTTCTCTGAAACAATCAGGGCAGCAGAGTAGGAGGGAAGTTGTTATTTCATCGAGAGAAACCTGGGGGTCAGGAAGGGCTCCAGGGCTGTTTGGGAAGTTCACTGTATAAATGATTAGAAAAACCAGAAAGTTTTATCTGGGCGTGGTGGTGTATGCCTGTAATCTCAACACTTGGGAGGCTGAGGCAGGAGGACTGATGTGAGTTCAAGGCCATCCAGGTTGACGTGAGCTAGAGCCTGTCTCAAAAAGCAAGAGCAGGAGGTAGGGAGACGGTTAAGTACTTGCTGTGTAAGTGTGAGGCTTCACATAAACCAGGCATGGTACCCACCTGTCATCCTGACACTCGGAAGGTGGAGGCAGGAGGATCAGAAGTTCAAGGCATGTTTTCAGCTGCACAGCTAGCCTGAAGCCAGTTTAGATGACATGAAACCCATCTCAAAAATACGTTTTTTTTCTGTCTACATCAACCAACATAGGAGGCCAGTGACTCCTCTTTGTTAGCATTTAAATGTGAAGTGTATTCTACAAGCTTAGGTGTCCCAACTTTTGTTTGCATTTTTATTCAGTGTTCACATTTATCTGTCTGTCCATATTCATTTGTCCGTCTGTCCGTCCGTCCATTTATCTATCTATCCATGTATCTATCTATGTATCTATATATCTATCATCTATCTATCTATCTATCTATCTATCTATCATGTATGTATGTATGTATGTATGTATGTATCTATCTATCTATCTATCATCTATGTATGTATGTATCTATCATCTATCTATCTATCTATCTATCTATCTATCTATCTATCTATCTATCTGTGTGGAGAAGGGTGTGCACATATGTAAGAGTACAGCTTTCAGGAATTGCTTCTCTCTTTCCACTGTGTGAGTCCTGGAGATTGAACTCAGGTCACCAGGCTTGACAGCAAGCCCCTTTACGGCTGAACCATCTTGCAAGCTCTCACGTGTTTGAACTCTTGATGTTCAGCTGGAGTTGGTATTGTAGGGGTTTGAAGAAGCTACGACCTGGGGCATGGTTGTCAGAGGTGGGTCTCTGGGGAGGGGGTATAGCTTTCCTTTACTTTTGGCTCATGTTTTTTGATTTCTGATTTACCAACATGTGAATGTATTAACCACAAGCTCCCACTTCCGTGCAGAGACACCCAGGTCATCCCGTCTCCCTTGCCCCAGGGAGCTGACCTCCTTTGACTGTGAGCTGAAATTAAAGACTTCTCTCTTAAGTTGCTTCTGTCAGGGGTTTGATAGTGCTGACTAGAAAAGTAGCCAGTATGGTTGGTCATCCCTGGTTTGGCAGGGAATAAGGCCTCTTCAGAGGTATACACGAACCAAACCCTGGGACCTGAGAATGCTCCTTCGCTTGGCACAGAAGGATATCAGATGCAATTAACTTGATGTTGAAAGAATTCCTTCCCTGGAAACATATAAATGTCATCTACCTGCTCCTGTTAAGGTTCTAGTGACAAAGTTCAAGTTCACCAAAGCTCGCCTGGGCATTCAGGGAGCTCATTGGGCTTACAGAGCATGGGTGTAGAGCCCCTCAGTTAACCTTCCCCAGGCTATATATCCTAGCACCTCTGTCCCCATAAGGCCACATGCAATGAGGGCAAACCACACACAGAGGAATGGCTGGAATCTCAGATGAGGGTTCAGTGACCCGCACCACGCCCTCTTTTTCAAAGGGGAACATCCTCAGTTCACAGGCAAGGTCATGGTTGACACTTGTATGCGGGCACAGACAATGTGATAGAAATGGTGGGTGTTGGGCTCTGAGGACTGCTCTCTCACACTTGAGGATACGGGTGGGACTCTAAGTGGCATCCTTGCGAGGGGTGAGGGAAGATTGGGACACATGCGGAGGCTCCCTGCCACAGAACTAGAGGAGTGTTGTGGTGGCCAGAAAGGGATGCCTAGCATCACAGGACCCTAAGAAGCAGGAAGGGCCTCTCCTAGAGCTTCAGAGGAGTACAGCCTGAGTCCACCTCTTGATTCTGAGTTTTTGGAAGTGTTGAGAAAAGCAATTCTCAGTTCATGCCAGTTCATGGTATTGGGCATGGTGGTCACAGGATTCCTTGTCCAGCTGGTAGCAGTGTTTGCCTGGGGAAACGGCTCTGTTTACCAGGGGTAAGCAGTTGACTGAATATTCTACCCTCCCTACCTGCCTGCCGTGTGTGTGCAAGTCCATGTGTAAACCAGAGGTTAGCCTTGGGGTCATTCCTTACCGTCCATCCATCGTGTGCTTCGAAACCCAGCCTCCTCTGAACCTGGAACTTAATGATTCAAGTAGGCTGTCCAGCCAGTGAGTCTTAGGGATCCACCTGTCTCCCTCTCCAAAGTGCCAGGATTACAAGCATGTAATCCTGTCATTACCGGCTCCTTACTACAGTGCTAGGGACTGAGCTCAGACTTCATGGGGCAAACCCTTTACTGACTGAGCTGTCTCCCCAGCTTTGTCCCTGTTCTAACTTGAGCTCATGTGTCCATTGCCATTTGAAACTTGACTTTGAATGAGTGTGGCATTCACGTAGTCCAAAGCTCAGCAGGTGCAGAGAGAAGGGTTCAAAGTGAAAGGTGACTTTCTGCAGACTACCCTAGGACCATTACTTGACTCTGGATGGATCTTCATGGGCGCCCCTGTGGCCCCCTTCTGCTTCTTAGATAGGAACTCACTTGTCCCGTGGTGGATTTTAACACAGACAGGCCGTCTCTTCTGTCCCCCACTTTCTGTGTATGTACAGGGACATGTTCTTGTGTGTGTGCAGGTGTATGTGTGCACATGCCTATGTGGGTATGTGCATGGAGAGGTCAGAGGTCAGTCTAGGTTGTCATCCTCAAGCACTAGATACTTTAATTTTCTAAGGCAGGGTCTCTCATTGGCCTAGAACTCACCCAGTTGTCTAGGCTGAACAGTCATTGAGCCTCCGGGGGGCCAGTGAACCTCAGAGTCCATTCTCTTTGCCTCCTAAGGACTGGGATTATAAGTGTGTAATTTAATTTAAATTTAAATTTTTTTTTAGAATTCCATACATGAGTAAACTATATTTACATCATTTATACCCCTTCTTCCTCCTCCAACTCCTCCTGGCATTCCTTCTCTATTTATTTCACACATGCACACACACACATGCACACCCTACGGAGCCCATTCAGTGTTACTCATACGTACATGTGTTTAGGGCGGTCCACTTGGGACTGGATGGCCCATCAGAGGACTCCTCCCCAGGGAAGACTGATTCCCCTCTCTCAGGCACCATCTACTATGGTTCTTCATCTAGGAGTGGGGCCTTGGGGACTTATCCCTCTTTGAATCCAGGTATTTTGTTTGTTTGTTTGTTTTGAGACAGGGTTTCTCTGTAGCTTTGGAGCCTGTCCTGGAACTAGCTCTTGTAGACCAGGCTGGCCTTGAACTCACAGAGATCCGCCTGCCTCTGCCTCTTGAGTGCTGGGATTAAAGAAATCCAGGTATTTTTATGTGTTCCGGGGTTTGAACTCAGGTCCTTGTGCTTCTACATCAAGCACTTTATCCACTGGACAATCTCCCCTGCCCCTTTCTGCCTTGTTGAGACAAGGTCTCATTATGCAGCTCAGGTAAGCCTTGAATTTGTTATCCTCCTGCCTCGGCTTTCTGACAGCTGGAATTGTAGGTAGAGATACGACACCTGGCCTAATTCACTCTTTTGTGGACATGGTATAGGTATACAGTTGATTTCAGCTGGCCTAGCCTTTCCGGCACTACTCCATGATATACGATTGTAGGCAGCAAGTTCCTGCTCCGTCTGGGTCATTTATAGCAGAGGCAGGTCACTAATAACACTCTAGAATTGTGCGATCTCCAGCCAAGTGGCCAAGAAGCGGAGGAAGCAGATGGCTGGCTTAATGATACCTCTTTGCAGAGCTGGCCGTGGAAGGAGCGGGTCACATGGAGCTCTGGGTCTGTTGTTTTCCACAGAAGAAAACTCACTTTTCATATGTACACAGTAGACTCTGGTTCCTGGCCACAGAGCTGGATCCAGGAAGTGGTCCTAAGGGAGCAGGCAGGGAGGCTTCCACTCCCGAATCTCTCACATGATGCTGCTCTGTGAAGCTCCCAGAACTGCCTTCCCCTGTCTTGTTGAAACCAGGCTTAGCGGCTCTGTCTGGCTCACTGCGGTTTGGCAAGGGCAGAGTTCCAAGACTGTAGGCGTTGAGCCATGGCCTAGGCACCCCCCCCCAATTCTCCCCACGTGAGTGGAATAAAGTGAACAATGCCTTGCAGGGTAAGCGTGCCTCCTTTCCTGATGGCCTCTCCCTCCAGATCCAGGGTCAAGACAAGCTCGTTGTCATAGGCTGAGCAATTTTGCTCGTGTCAGTTTATCCTGGAGTTCTTCTAAGCTGTATCAGAGACACTCAAGTTTGGAAAGGGGAAAGATGATAATCCTTTTATTTATATTAAATCCTTTTATTTAGAAGAGGATTATGGGACTGGGGAGATGGCTCGGCTGGTAAAGGGCTTCTGAGTTCAATCCCTAGATCCCACATAAAAAACAGGGGCATGGTAGCACATGCTTGTAATCCCAGCCGAGGCAAGAGGTAATAGGCACAGGTTGGTCTTTGGGACTGCTGGTCAGCCTGTTTGTTCTACTTGTTGGCTCCAAACCAGACAGAAAAACAAGACGGACGGAAGCTGAGGAACAAGAGCTGAAGTCTCTGTGGGTCTCCAGACACATGCATACACCTGTGTATCCATACAGATGCACCTGCAAGTGTATGTGTGCATGTGTGCACGCACGCACACACAATGCACTGATGCTTAGTTGATAAGTTCTAGGACAGTTGTGTTTCTCGTCGGTTCCTGTGGAAGGCTGTCTGTGAGCTTTTGCACAGGGTGTGAATTTGCGGCTTCAGTTTTCTTTCTTGTCCTTTGCTGAAGACAACACAACACATCAGAAACAGTCAGCGGTCCAGCGTGTTGTCACCCCAGTGATGACAGATCATATCTTCCTCTCCTTTCCCAGCAGAATAGGGATGAGGACATTGAGCAGCCCGGGTATATGCAGCCAAGGGAGTTGTTCCCTACTGCTGGGAGCAACCCCAGAATACTCTGTACTTGGGGTCTCTGTATCCTGGGGTGACTTCCATATGCAGGGGACTGGCTCTGCTCTGGTGGGTGTTGGGAGCCTGAGAGAGGCCCCAATAATGGCGCTGGTCTAGAGCTCCCTTGCATTCCTGCACTACACTTAGCTATAACTTGAGATGTGTTAAAATGTCTTTAGAGAGAGTTGTGCACATTGTGACTTTGATGACATTCTCTGGGATTGGATATCAAATGAGGGTAATAAGACCTACTATGAGAATTTCTGTAAGGCTATAGCAGCAAAGTATACCTGTGTATTACTGTCACCATCACCACCCTCATCCTCAGCAGCATTAACGCCATCATCACTACCACCCCCCCAACACTATCATCGCCACGATTGCCATCACTGTCATCACCAGAAATACCACTGCCTACTTTAAATTTTCTTTTAAATTTTTAATTAAGTGTGTATATGTGGGTGTGCACAGGAAGGTCAGAGGCCTTGGATCCTCTTGAGCTGGAGTCAGAGGCAGTTGTGAGCCACCCAATGTGGATGTTGGGAATCAAACTCTTGTCCTCTGCAAGAGTGGTATCCACTCTTACAGCTAAGCCATCTATCTCTCCATCACCACCACCATTGCCACCATCACATCACCGTTGTGATGCTGCCCTTACTCTTCTCTCAGTCCTTGGCTGGGTGCCCAGGTGGCAACCAGTTGTGGTGGCAACTTCCCCCCTAGAGTTTCTCTTTGTTCTCAGAGCCTGGCTCTACTGCCAAATGCACCCATAGCCAGTCCCCATTGTGACTCAGCACTTTGGAAGTCACTTGCTGCTCTATCCCGGACCTCAGTTACCTGGTAGGATGCTGTGGTCTTTGAGACTCCCATACTCAGAAGAAAGGTCTCCAGAGGCCGTTATATACAGAAGAGCACTCCAGGGCCCAGTCTAAGGAAGGCCCTTGCCCTTTGCTCCAGGCTCAGCATTAAGTGTCCAAGTTGGGACTTGAACCAGAATGTCATCTCCCCAATACCAACCCCTTGCAGAGTTAAGATGCTCCTGGCAAGTACCCCAGGGTGGCAGCAAATGCATCTTTTTGCTGAGTGTTTCCATCAGAAGCCAGGCAGGCCCTCACACCTCCCAGTGAAGTGGGACAGTTACTGCTTGGCTGGAGTCCCATCATCCTTAGAACACAGCTCCCATGGTACTCAGAAGCCCTGGGATGCTCCAGGAAGGAGGTGGAGGCCCTTGGGGCTCCATCCTGTCTCTTCCCAGGTGCTTGATAGGATGCCCCAAGAGGGAGCATGACTGAGCCCTCAGGGCCAGGCAGTGTGGTAATTAGGAAGCATTGCGTGTTTGCAGCATGTGTTGCGCCCCCGGCTGGGACCTCATTACCTGAGCCAACAGAAGGGTGCCCAGGTGCCTCACCCAGTAGCTCCATTTTCTGCTGCTCTAATTAAAACTCCGGCCTCTGGCCTGAGCGTGGCTCCCACAGCTGTCTCCTGTTATCTGTGTGGTCTCGCTTCCTCCCACCCGCCTATCGCTGCAGCTTGTTTTTGCACAAATTGGCTCTGGGCCTCAGGTGATGGGAAAAACACGCTGTCTGCCGAGTCATATGCAGCCAAGGAAGCTGGCTCCCGCTGCTGGGAGCTTTCGCGACCCCCTTCCTCCTCTCCAGCCTGGCAAGGGCTTTGAGGCTCTGTGCTTCCCTTTCAGGCAGTGTTGAAAAACAAAATTAGCATTTTTGTAAAAATACGAGGCCTCATTTGAAGAGAAGCTTACTGGCCTGCAGAAACAGATTCAGTTTTCTTCTTCATAAAGCCAGGTTCACTCTGGGCTGAGGTTAGTGAGTCTTTGGCTGTATCCAGGGACTTGGATGGGAACTTAGAATCTGAAACTGGAAGCTTGCCTTTAATGATACTGGCTCCATATTAATATTCTCTCTCTCTCTCTCTCTCTCTCTCTCTCTCTCTCTCTCTCTCTCTTTCTTTCTCTCTCTCTCCTCTCTCCTTCCTTCCTTCATTCCTTCCTTCTTTTTCTGTTTTGAAGCACTGGGGATTGAACCTAGGGTCTGTACAGGTTAGGTGAGTACTCTACTGCTGAGCCACACCCCAGCCCCTCACTAGGGGATTCTAGGCAGAGGCTCTACCACTGAGCTACACCCCAGCCCCTCACTGGGGGATTCTAGGCAGAGGCTCTACCACTGAGCCACACCCCAGCCCCTCTCACTGGGAGATCCTAGGCAGGTGCTCTGTCACTGAACCACACCCCAGCCCCTCACTGGGGGATCCTAGGCAGGCACTAGAATAGAATAGACTTCTATGGTACATCTTTATTTTATTTTATTTTATTTTATTTTATTTTATTTTATTTTATTTTATGGCAAGGTCTTGCTAAGTTTTCCAGATAGGCTTTACTCTGTAGTCTAGGCAGACCTTAAACTTTCTGTCCTGCTGCCTCAGACTCCCAAATAACTAGGATGCCAGGTCTGGACCTCATGGCTCTGTAATGGGTGTTCATTATCTTGAAGAACCTACCAGTGTTTTCCTTGAGGCTGGGATGTTAATATTGTCATTGAGCACAGAGATGAAGCAGGCTGCCCAGAGCTGCCTGCATGACCAGCAATGGTCTTTAAGAGAAGAGTAGTTTTCCTCGTGTCTAGAATTTCCTACAAAGTGGGCGGTCTAATGATGGTGGCGGATGGAGTGCTTTGCAACCACAAGGTAGTTTCATGTCCGTGCAGATTTCATCTGGAAAGGACCCCAGAACGGCTTTAACTCAGAGTTTGGAAATGACAGTGTGGCACTCTGGCCATGGCCCTCAATGCTTGCGGTGGCTCTTGCCTGTGGCTTTGTCTGTTTGGTGTTTATGATAGCTAATATTGAGTGCCAATTTGACAGGATCGGGAATCACTAGGAGGCAAACATCTGGGTGTGTCTGTGATGGAGTTTCTAGATTAGGTTAACAGAGGTGGGAAGCCCCACCCTGGATACGGGCAGCATCATACCCCTAGGCTGAGGTCCTGGACTAGATAAAAAGGAGAAAAATGAGCTGACCACCAGCCCCCATCTCTGTTCCTGACTGTGGATTGTTGTGTGATCTTTCTGGGTAATAAACACGACATCTACTCTACCAAGATGGGCAGCCAATGACAAAGCTAACAAATGACCACATCAAAATTCAGCTTTGTGAGCCATTGAGTTTATTGGGGTCACTTACAGGAGTATGGGTGAGGTGATACTGACGGGGCCAGGGACCACTCAAAGGCAAGTCCACCTTAGCTTGTGTGACAGCTCTTGAAAGTCACAGCTCTGGAGCTCTCTGAGTAATTTGCAGGTAGCTGGACACACAAGTCAGTCTCCTTTCTCCAGAGCAAGTTTTATTACTTAAGGCAACTCCCTCCTCCAAGGCTTTCTGAACCGTGTAAATTTCAGGGAATTTCTGAGATTTATAAGTTGTTTTACATTCCTAAGTCTTAAAGGGCCTCACTCCAGGGTGAGAAAGTTTGAGGAGGATATTTGCTGCATAGCAGGATGCAGTGTGAGCCCTGCCTCACACTGTTCATGTGGATGAGCCCACTTCCGTTTATCAGACAGGGAAACCAAATCAGAGGAGGTAGGAGCCCTTGGAGGCTTTATAGTTTCCTTGGGACTGGAACCACACCTCCTGTGTGTTCTACACACCTCCCCGAGAGCTCCCTGGGCTGACACTTCCCATACTGTTTGTGAGGCCAGCTACTGCCCTGTGAGCTGTTGGATCATTACCCACCTCTCCTGCTGGTAGTGAAGTCCTCACCTGGTACCCAGAGACCTGACATCCCTTTGCCTAGAGACCCACAGCTGTGACAAACGTGTAGTCTTTAGGGTCCCTGGGTCACAGGTTTTGTACTTCATCTATGTGGCATCTTGGAAGTGACTGTCTTCTCTACTCCTGACTTTGTTATGTGAGACTTGATTCTTCCTTTCCTTTCCTTTCCTTTCCTTTCCTTTCCTTTCCTTTCCTTTCCTTTCCTTTCCTTTCCTTTCCTTTCCTTTCCTTTCCTTTCCTTTCCCTCCTCTCCCCTCCCCTCCCCTCCCCTCTCTTTCCTTCCCCTTCCCTCTCTTTCCTTCCTCTCCTCTCCTCTCCTCTCCTTTTCTTTTGGATTTTTGAGACAAGATTTCTCTGTGTAACAGTCCTGGCTGTCCTGGAACTCAACTTTGTAGACTAGGCTGGCCTCAAACTCACTAAAGGCGTATGCCACCACCGCCTGGCACATGAGACTTTTCAACACACCCCAGATAGGGAACCCACAACAGACCGAAGTAAAGGCTGTACCAAAGTCAACTTGGGTTCCCGACAGGAGTATGGATGGCAGGTCACTTACAGGAGCAGAACCGAGTCAGAAGCAGCTGACAAGTCCACCCTAACTCGGGCGACACTTACAGAAGCAGTAACCCCGGAGCTCTTTGAAGCATTTGCAAGCAGCTCAACAGATCTAAGAGTCTGCTCGTGGCCATCCGCTGGTCAGCCCCCTTAGCTGGGGAGGGGGCTCTAGAACCTCGGAAGTTTCTGTTTTCTCTGACATGCGTTTTGTTTACCTCTGGCATTTAAGGGCTCCCCCCGCCCCATGGAGAGAATGTTTCAATATGGAAGAAACTGCTAGAATTTGAAGTGTGAAACCTTCTAGGGATGGGGGTAGAGATACAGGACAGGAGACTATTGGAAGGTGTGGGGCTACCATGGAAGAAATGGCAGAGTCTCCCCAGGAGGGGGCCTTCTGATAGGGGGGATTGGGGGAAGCACCTGACAGGAATGGAGGTGCAGGGCAGTGCATAGACAGACATGGGCTGAGCAGATGGGCAGCTTGGTGGGAAACTCTGTGTGTGTGTGTGTGTGTGTGTGTGCAAATGGGAGTGCAGACTGGAGTCCAGACTCCAGGATGACTTGTTTTGCACCAGCAGTTTTTTTTTTTATCCTTTTTGGGCTAGCCTTGTGTTAGCCCTGGTTGTCCTCACCTGATGCCCATCCTCGCGTGCCCCCACATCCTCTCATGACTCCACCTTCTTTTCCTCCATATCCTTTATGTATTCATTATGCAGGTGTCTCTGTGCAGTGGGTGCCTGGGTACAAGAGGCAGCTTTCACTTTTTACTTTGTTTTACCTGTGGTGTCGGGTATTCCCAGATGGTACTAACTAGGCCAGACCCGGATTAGCTTCTAAGATGATTGTGTATATAATACACATGTGTGTGTGTGCATGCACACATGTGTGCATGTACAGAATCATGTGTGTACATAAGTGTGTCTGTGTGTGTGCATGCACACATGTGTGCATGTACAGAATCATGTGTGTACATAAGTGTGTCTGTGTGTATGCATGTGTAAACCAGAGGATCAACCTTAGGACCCAGTCAGTCACCATAGTTGTTTCTGCTTCTTCTTTTTCTCCTCTTTGTGTGTGTGTGTGTGTGTGTGTGTGTGTGTGAAAGAGAGAGAGAGACAGACAGACAGACAGAGACAGAGAGGAGCTAAAGCATTAGTGTGAAAATCAGAGGGCAATCTGAGAGTCATTTCTCTCCTTCCACGCATGTCCCAGGGTTTGAACTGAAGTCATTAGGCTTGGGGGCAGGTGCCTTTATCTCTTGAGCCTCCTTCCTGGCCTCACTACCTTGTTTTTTGAGATAAGGTCTTTCACTGGGAGCTGAGGCTTGCTGATTTGGCTAGACTGGTTTGCCAGTGATCCCCAGGGATCCTCCTGTTTCTGCCTCCCTAGTGTTGGAATTAGAGGCACGTGCCACCATGTCTTACTTTTTACATGGGTTCTGGGGGTTCAGCTCAGATCCTCATGCTTTTGAGATTAGCATTTTAACCACTGAGCCATCTCCCCAATTCCATTATCTAAAACCATCTTGGGGGTTGGCGTGGGGGAAATTTCAAAGACTGCAAAGAGAAGGCTCTGACCCCAGCTCTGCCAGCTGCCACCTCACAGTTTGTGTTCACTGGGGACCTTTTCACATCCCCCCGTTACCTTCTGACCCTGTAAGCAGCCATCCAGACAATAATTTTTAGTCCAGTTTCAGCACTCCTGACCACACCACATTCCATATGCAACTTGGGTAGCAAAAACATCCCTCATCTGTACCTGCCCAGCAATGCCATTCATGGAGACAGGTTTCCGAAATGTGGTGTTTGTTGGGCTTATGTTTATTTATATACTCAGAGCTGTTTTAGAAGGCACCCTTGTTTTCAGCCCTTTGAATCCCCCAGACTTCTCTGTGACAGAGCCTGGATGAAGGAGCAGTGTAAGAAGGACCCTCAGAACCCACATGGCGAGCTTCTTCTGTGTAGCAAGTCTGCAGGACCAACCTTTCTGCTTTTCCTCCTGTGGGTGACAGCTGTCTCCTGCTGTCCTTCAGAAAAGGCAGAGCAGTTGCTAAGAACTGGGCAAACAAAGAGTAGTTTGACTCCTAGGAACAGCTGGAGGGGGACAGCTGGGGGACAGCTGCCGAATCTGAATGTTGAGGCCACACAAAACAGAGACCTTTAACCATTTGGCATCACTAGGAAACTACTCCTCTCTGCCTTCCTCCCAAGTGACTTCTTATTTCCAAGCAGTAAGAAAGACTTTCACATATTTTAAACTCCAGCTACAAAGTTTTATCTGAGGTTATAGGGAGAGAAGTCAGCATGAGCCATTCATTTGTCTGTCCATCCGTTTTCATGCATCAATCATTCACCCACCCATCACTCATCTCCCTCCATCATCTGGCACTTATCATCGATCCAGCGGTCACTGTCCATTTCTTCATCACATATACTCACCCATCATACATCCACCTACCATCTAATAGGTGGATCTCTCTCTCCATCCAAATTTCATCTGTCATCCACCTATTTGTTTCTCTATCTATCCAATTAATCATTCACACATTTAATAAGTACTGTCCATGAATCTTCCATGTGTGCCAAGCAGTGACAGGGAATATAGGTGTAGACACAGTGGAGGGGAGCATGTGGATTGTTGATCCTTCCTTCCTTCCTTCCTTCCTTCCTTCCTTCCTTCCTTCCTTCCTTCCTTCCCCCCTCGCTCCTTCCCTTCCCTTCCCTTTCCTTTTTTCTTTCTTCCTGTTGTTTCAAGACAGGATCTTATATTTTTTGTTGTGAGCCTAGCCTTTACCAGCTTGAGCCATCCCTCCTGGCTGACAGGATCTTATTGTACAGCTCTGGCTGTCTCAATACTTGCTGTGTAGACCAGGCCTGCCTAGAACTTGTAATCCTCCTGAGTCCTGGGATTGTACTTATATGCTACCATGCCTGGCTTGTTGCTTTATTCCAAAGAAAGTATAACTCTTTCCTGCAGTCTTGGCATGAGATAGCGGAGGTAGACATGGACGTGGAAGCATTGTGCTGATTGGATCTTGGCTGTCAAAGCCGCATGCACTGATTTCCTAGCAAACCCTCACGCTGCAGGAAGGTTTGCATCCCCAGGAACTCACTAAAACCCTCTAAGATAGGGGTATGATTACCCTACACACAGAGAAGGGAAACTGAGGCTGGAGAAACTTATCTGAGCACACTCTAGGGATCTGTTTGTTAACTCTAAAGCATGCACAGTTGTGGGGAATACACCATTGTGATGGGGGATGTGATCCTGTAGTCCACAAGCATACTGTGGCCATTTCTCCTTTAGGGGGAAATGGCATGTCATGAGCCACGCAGATAACAGTCTAGCTTATGGGTGCTTCGCTCCAGGGGAAGAGATCCAGAGTAAGCAAGAGAAGTTGCTAGCACATGTGGTATGTGCGATGGTATGTTCCCAAGGCGGGATAATAGCCACACTGGTGGTAGAGGTGTGATGATAAAGGATGGGATGGCGGTGATAATTGTGATGGCGAAGATGATGAGGAAGATGGTGGTGGTGGTGGTGGTAGTGGTGAAGGTGATGGAAAAGTTGGTGATAGTGATGGTTGTGATAAAGGTGCTGATGGTGGTGGTAATTATGATGATGCTAATGATGATGGTAGTGATGGTGGTGGGGATGGTGAGGATGGTGATGGTGGCGGTGATGGTGATGGTTACGGTGGTGGTTATAAATGATAGTGGTGATGGTTGTGGTGGTGGTGGGGATGGTGAGAATGGTGATGGTGATGATGATGGTGGAGGTGATAATGATAAAGGTGATAATGAAGATGGTGTTGATGGTAGGAGTGTTGTGATCATCATGGCAATAATGGTCAGATAGTCATAGTCCTTCTCTGAAGAGCATGGCACTGCCAAAAGCCAACCCTTGTTTTCCTCTGAACAGTGGGACAGGCAGAGGGAGGCACACTCATTGGAGACAGAGTCAGATAAAAGCTGGGTGCTTCAAGGCCTTGCTAAACTACTAAATGAAACCTGCCAGGTACCAGGCTCAGCATTGGTGGCTGCCAAGGAGCTGCAAAACTTGTGAGGTTCTTTCTTGTCTAGTCCCTCTGTCATGGAGATTCAAGATGGCTGTATAGATGTGGCACATGGCTATCAGTGCATTGATGAGCATGGTACATGCTGAAGCTGATCCATGTGATGACATGAAAGTAGAGCAGGACTTTGTAAAGTGAAGAAGGGGGGCATGGGAAGGGGGAGGAACAAGAGAAGATAATAGGGGGAAGAGAAGAAAGACAAAATATCTATTTCCTTTCATCTGTAGAATCTAAATTTAAATATAATGACATGAAGGCAGAAAGGAAACCATTGGTGGGAGGGCAGCTTGTCAGGGAGGAGGCACAGGAGCGTAGTGAGGGGTGGATATGAGCAAAGCGCACTGGTACATATAAATAAAATATGAATAAATGTGTGTATAAATGAAAATGTCAGAGTGAACCTGTTATTTTATATGCTGACTCAGAAATTGTCTTCAAATCATGCTACAAAAATAATCAAATAAGGCCCAGAAATCAATGCAAATGTAGACATTGTCATTGGTATGTTTTTCAAACAGTTGACAATGTATGAATTTTAAATTTAATGATTATTTATCTGGGGTGGAGGCACCACTCAGCAGGTAAAGATGATTGCTGCCAAGCCTGATGACGGGAGTTTGAGTCCACCCTGTGCTGGAAGGAGAGGACTGACTCCACGGGTTGACCTCTGACCTCCATGAACACACACATAAACACAAATAAATAAACATAAAAAAAGTTTTTTAAAATGTGACTACACTCACATCTTGTCAATTGTGTGCTAACGTCTTAAAAAACAGTCTTAAAAATTGATTCTAAAAGGTTTATGTTAACAGGAAAACATTCTGTAATTTCTTTATAGAGAAAAACAACCAATAAGAGACTCTGAAATCTTAAAGCCTATTTTTATATTAGGGTACATTTTGTAGGAGGAAAGATTAGAAAGGAAGCCACACAGAAATCCCAACTTTTGGTCTCTCATTCCGAGTGACTGGTGCGAACTTGTGTTTCTTGGGTTATATGCAACAGGGCAATGTGATGGTTAAATGTCAATTAGAATAGTCTGGAAGTTCTTTCCCTTTGCAGTGATGGAAATTTTAAATCAGGTGTTTTAATCCTATCTTAAAACTATGTGAGAGAACATAGAGTCTAAGAAAATTCTTTAAGACAAAGCATGGTAACTGCTTGCAACTCGGGAGGGTGAGGCAGGGGGATTGCTATGAGTTTGGGACCAGCTTGAGCTACATAGAAAGACCCTGTCTAACAAAACAAAAAACAAATATTAAAAGAAAGGAAGGAAGGGAAGAAAAAAGGGAAGGGGGGGGAAACGAGGGAGATAATTTTTGTGGGTGTCTGTGGTTGATAATCCTAGAGCAGATTGTGGGTAGCAGGTATAAAGCAAAAGATTAATGATTGACACTGTGGTAATCAAGAGGCCTGGACCACAGAAGATATACATGGAGGATGGATGGGCCAGGACAGGAGGCAGGCAGTGGGGGACCTGATAGATGCTGGGCCAGTCCTGCTCCAGTGGTTGAGTTAGGATAGTTTATAGGCTGGGTGACAGGATTTGCTGGTAGGGTGGTGTTGAAAGAGCCCCATGGTTGGGTTCCAGCACCCTTCAGCATGGAAGTGGAGGAGCAGGCAGACAGGCTTTGGTCACACAAACCTGGGTGTCGCTAGACACTGGAGAGTGACAGGTAGTTGGGCGTATGGCCCTGGATGGATAAGTGGCACCCTGCACCTCATCTGTGGTTTCTCCCATTGGCTCTGTTCTGTGCTCTTTGGTCTGCTGTTCTTCAAGTATTGGAGACACAGAGGACCCGCTGAGCTTGCACTGCCCACTGGACACATAACCACGCCACTGCCTTGCCTGCCCCTTGCAAATGACCTCAGGGGTTAATCTTCTTCCTGTCCTGATACAAGTCTTTGTTCTCATTTACTTTGCTTAGCATGGTTTGTTCTTAATTACCTGTGTAGTGGTGACAGCAGCCAGGGTGTGGATCAAAGTGTCTCTCTAAGCAGTTTCCTGCCCCTGAAGTTTTAGTGGCCCGTGGTGAGCTCATTGGGTCTGTACAACAGAAGACACTTCCAAAGTGATGCTTTGATGGAAATCAAGGTTTAACTGTGTGGAAATAATGGCGAGTTGGCAAAGCGGCTGGCTCACTCGGGGGACGTGGTCTTGCTTCTCTTAGCAATAGCTTTATAGCCACCATTAATGTGAGTTCACAAGGAAGGCAACTCGGTGTCCTGCCTGACACCTTGCATCGCTTGCTACTGGACTAGTGGGACAAGAATCCTCAGGCCTTTACTTGTCTGGCCTGGGGATTTGCACCCCAGTACTGCTTCCTATTGTGGGGGTGCCCAGGAGATAAGATGAGAATGTGCAGAGTCACACTTGCTCACCTGCATGTCCATGTCATTGTGTCACTGGCCTGTGAGTGACAGGAAGGATTGTTCCAGCCTTCGGGTCATTGGAGTAGATTCTGCATAAACCAGAATAGTAGGTCAGCGTAAATCAGCTCTGGCTTCGAAGACCATAGAGGGCTGGGGAGATGAGTCAGTGGAGCAAGCGCCTGCTGTGTGTTCATGAAGACCTGAGTTTGGATTCTGTGCACTGCATAAAGGCTAGGTGTACTGGTGTCTGTCTGTGTGTAGGGGGTGGTAAGGCAGGGTGAAACCCACTGGCTAGCTTAACTGGAACTAGTGAATTCCAGGTTCTGTGAGAGACCTTAGCTAAAAAAATAAGGTGGAGAGCCATGGAGAAAGACACCTGACATTGACCTCTGGCCTGTACATGCATGTGCATTCCACATATACATATACACATGCAAACACACACACATGTACATGTTACATGGAATAAGAGCTTTATTCTGAGCCAAATTTATGTGGCTATGGCCTAGAAACAGATGCAAGTTGCCCCAAGTGACATTTTCCAACATGGAAATGTTTTCATTACATTTTCTCTTCCTTTACCACCCCCCCCCTTTGGTTTTTAGAGACATGGTTTCCTCTGTGTAGCCTTGGCTGTCCCGGAACTAGCTCTATAGATCAGGCTGACCTCCAATTCACAGAGATCCGCTGCCTCTGCATCCCAAGAGCTGCGATTAAAGGTGTGTGCTGCTGCCACTGTCCAGCTTTGTTCCTTTTTCTCAATCATAAATCAAAATGTTTTCCAGTACAGTGCTAGGAACATCAGACGTGTGCATGGCAGAGGAGTGGTGACATCATGATCATAGGTCCCAGATGCTATTTGATGACATCTCTGCAGGACGGGAGTGGTGACATCACGATCACAGGTCACAGATGCTAACTGATGACATCTCTGCTTTCACACTGGTGGAATCTGTGGTCTAAATTAATACATTCCAATGGGTTTCTTCAGTAGTCACCAGGATGTTGGGTCAGGTATAGAGCTGGGCAATAAATTGCCATGAAAGGGATTAAATAGCCCAAGATAAACAGCTCTGGACCCGAAACTTTCCAGCTCATCACAATCATGAATTTCTTTCTGATCAATGAGTCTGTTCGAGTTTCAAAATGGGTGTAGCTTTTTCAGGGAACCAAAATTTGCATCTGCATCCTATAAGGTGTGCACCAGTGAGACACTGTTGTGCTCTATTGGGGACATCAATGGAAAGGCAGGGTCCCCTCTTCCCTGTCCTTTAATTGCATGAAATAAGATGGGACGTCATAGTATAGGTTCTTCTTATTCTTTTTTTAAGATCTATGTTGATCCTACCCGTCTAAGAGCATAGGAGATCTTTCCATTTTCTGATATCGTCTGCAATTTCTTTCTTCAAAGACCTAAAGTTCTTGATGAACAGGTCTTTCACTTCATTAGTCAGGGTTGCCCCAAATATTTTATGTTATTTGTGGCTATTGTAAATGGTGACATTTCTCTGATTTCTTTCTCAGCCCCTTTATCATTTGTATATAGGAGGGCTACTGATTTATTCTGAGTTGATCTTGTATCATTGCAGAAACTGTTTATCAGCTGTAGGGGCTCCCTGTGGAATTTTTGAGGTCACTTATATATACTATCATATAGTGGCAGAAGATATAAAATAATCCCACACTAGTTCAGAATTATGTATAATAAAGGGTTATTTATTTAGGGGAGACTTATAGATCACTGTCCTAGATCATAGTCCTCTGCATGAACAGGGAACAGGAATAGAGTCTAGCAGCTGGAAGTGAGAGCCCAAAGCAAGAGAGTGAGCGCAGGCTTTACAGCTGCATTTATAGTATAAGAGACCACGCCCAAGTGGGCTGGTATCTTAAAGGCTATTGGCTGAAGGAGCTCCCACAGCACCTCCCCCTTTTGTTTAAATAAGAGTTCCAAACCCAATACAAAACTATATACACTAGGAACAGATATCAAGTATAAGATTAGAATTACAACTAGCATAAACAATTTTAAGCAAGGAACATATGCTAAATGTTTTAATAAACTTTCTATCCTAAGGAGTCTATATCTTGTATTAGAAATGGCTTGATTAGAGCTTAAGAGGATGGTAACTACTACTATCTAATCTTTATCCCTATCAAAGTCCTGTGAAGAGAGATAATATTACTTGAGTGAGGAGGAAGTGCAACCAAGCAGCTTCCAAATGTGCAGTAGATGACAGAGACAACTGGCTGCCTGAGCAATCACCTAAAGTCTCATTTGCAATGTTGAAGCAACCAACTTTGGATAAGGCCTAGAGGAACTTACAGACCATTTTCAGAGGCAGGAAACTGTCTTACCCTATCTTGGCAAGATTTAACAGTCTTTTTCTTGTATCCTGCTTGTTCAGTCCAGACATCATGTACTTTCTCAGTAGTAGAAGCATGAGCAGTTTCTTGCCCAAAGGCAAGTTATATCAAGAAGACAAACTCCAAGTGGGAGTGTCTTTGGTGCTCAACATTCTCTCAGGAATAGATAGGTGCTGCCAGGAGCAATTGTGTCTCATGCCAACATAATCCTAAATTATTTAAATGCCATGTTCTACAGATTCTTGAAGTGGTTGAAGGTTACCTATTTATGCAGAATACAGTGTCTTTGTATTTAAAGAATCTAATTAGTCTGACTAAAAGTATAACAAACATGAATGACTATTGACCTATAATACTTAATGCCTATATAACTTAAAGATTAAGACTTCATGTCAGAGTATTAAACAATCTTTAAACAACTGTGCAGTAAAGGAGGACAATGGCATCAAAATGTAAACAATGCATAAATCTTAATCAGAGGTAGAAATATATAATGCAATATGATAAATATAATCCTAAAATTGTATCAATATACAAAATGTCTTAAACATAGGTAGAAATATGTATGCATACAATATGACAAAATAACTTTGCATAGGTATACAAATATTATAAACAGAAATAACAAATATAATTTGAACTTGTATCAGTATACAAGAAACTATACCAGTGTAAATTGTCTATGAATAATAGCTCACAAGTATTCACTCTATTACTCACTATTATTGTTAGTGTGAGTAAATCCGCACTAAATTACCTATCATCCTATTCAACCTCCCCCCCCATTTTTGAGATCTCGAGGCCTACATACTTTCTACCCCAATCCTCAACCCTATGCAAGTAATAATCAACCCCCTAAATGGTGTCTCTAACTCTGAGGACAAACTTTGTTGGGAGAGGAGATGTTGTTTTCTAGAATTGCTTCCTGCTGTCATGGGGGCTATGTTTTCTCTATGGGATTCTGTAAAATGAAGGTTAAGTTTCAAGATTACTGTTTTGTATAATTACAAATGGTCTCTGAGTAGTCGATAGGGTCTTTTTGTTTGTTTGTTCTGAAGTTCTTATTTGGAGTTCTGGCCAGAACATTGTAAGAAGGTGCACCATTTCCACAGCTGGTGCCCAAAAACTGGTCTCATAGTAGCGCTATCAGCATCATGACGTATCAACCAGGTAGAGTCATTGTTGTGGGGCCCCATCTTCTTCCTGGAAGCTTCAAAGATTACTGTAGGAAAATCTACTGTTCACTGTGGGAAATTTAAGCATTATTCATATAGACATATATTCAATGAAAGATACGATATAAACAAAATGGGCATGGACAAAAGTAAAATATTTCCTTAAAATCTGTCTTCTTTCTGTCCCATACCAGATGGTTCCTGACATGAGACAGAAATCCTGAATTTTTCTTTTAACAACATGCTTAGATTTAGAGAAGGATAGCCATTGTCCAACTCCAAAACCAGCTTTTATTTTTAAGTAGAGATGTTTACGTGTCCAAATAATTAAATTTTACCATGCAGATGACACAGCACCATAAGGCCGATTTCTTTTTGCTTGTTGATTCTTTCTGGATAGCTGTCTTTTTATCTTTAGGCACCTCTTATCTGCCTTAAGGCAATTACAATGAATCGGAGTAGGTGTAATAATCATTATTGACCAGCAGGTGTCACAGTTGCAGCCACGTGGCTGAGAGATGCTAGCAGCAGCTAACAGCACATGTTGCTTACCTAGGTACCGAGAAATATGCTTTGTTTAACAAATTAAGAACAGTTATTAAGGCAATCAAATGATTCTGAGAATTGGGGCCCAGGATAAAGAGAAAACCCAAAGTTTTCTGTCAGTGCCAGTTGCGGACTCTGTGTACCACGGGTATCGCAGGCAGCAGTGTGTGGGTTGGCGTGTGAGTTGTGAACTGGGGAGCATTGAGCAGTAGCCTGCTACATCTGAGGGCTGGCTAAAGCCACGGGTGAGAGAGTCAGCGCCTAATGCATCACGTGGCTGGTGGTCTGATCTCAGAAAGTGTGGGCTGGTCCCCCAGATGATGGTGGAAGATACAAAATAATCCCACACTAGTTCAGAAATATGTATAATAAAGGGTTATTTATTTAGGGAACACTTACAGATCACTGTTCTAGATCATAGACCTCTGCACGAATGGGCAACAGGAACAGAGTCCAGCAGCTAGAAGTGAGAGCAGGAAGCAAGAGAGCAAGCACAGGCTTTACAGCTGCATTTATAGCATAAGAGACCACGCCCAAGTGGGCTGGTATCTTAAAGGCTGTTGGCTGAAGGAGCAGAAGGAGCTCCCACAACAATCATATCATCTTCAAATAGCGAAAGTTTGGCCTCTTCATTTCCATTTTGTATCTCTTTGATCTCCTTTTGTTGTCTTATTACTTTAGCTAGAACATTGAGTGCTATATTGAATAGATAGAGAGAGCAGACGGCCTTGTCTTGTTCCTGATTTTAGTGGAAAGGCTTTGAGTTTCTCTCCACTTAATTTGATGTTGGCTGTTGGCTTGCTGTACATTGCCTTTATTATGTTTGGAAATGTTCCTTGTATACCCAATCTCTCCAAGACCTTTCTCATGAAGGGGTGTTGGGTTTTGTCAAATGATTTTTCAGCATCTAATGAGATGAATATATGGTTCTTTCTCTCAGTTTATTTATATGGTATATTTCATTGATAGATTTTCATATGTTGAACCATCCCTGCATTTCTGAGATGAAGCCAACTTGATCATGATGGATTTTTTTAAAATGTGTTCTGATGCTCAAGAAGGGGGAAGGACAGTGAGGGAAAGAAAGGAAAGAGATATCTTGATTGAGGGAGCCATTAGAGGGGCTAGCAAGAAACATGGCACTAGCGAAATTCACAGGAATTCATAAGAATGACCCCAGCTAGGACTCTAGGCAACAGTGGAGAGGACGCCTAAACTAGCCCTGCCCTGTAATTGTCACCATAGAACCTTCAACCAGCAACCGATAGAAACAGATACAGAGATCCACAGTGAAGCACTGGGCCAAGCTACCGGAGACCAGTCCAAGAGAGGGAGGAACGATAATATGAGCAAAGGCGTCAAGACCATGATGGGGATACCCACAGAAACAGCTGACCTGAGCTAGTGAGAACTCACTGACTCTGCACTGATAGCAGGGGAACTTGCATAGGACCAAACTAGGCCCACTGAATGTGGGGGACAGTTGTGAGGCTTGGGCAGTCTGTGGGGCCACTGGCAGTGGGACTAGGATTTATCCCTCATGCTTGAACTGGCATCTAGTACCTGGTTCAGTATTGTCTTTCTCTCTCTTCCTTTTTTCCTCCCTCCTTCCCTTGCTCTATCTTTCGTTCTTCCTTTCTTTTAACCAGTAGGGATTTAAGAAAGATGATCTCATTACCAGTGTGTGTGCTTGTGTGTACATGCGCACGGTATTGCAGGCACACTATGGCAAACGGGTGGTGATCAGAGGACAGCGGCCTTGAGTTGGCTCTCTTCTTCCACCTTTTGGTTCCAGGGATGGAACTCAGGTCACCAGGCTTGGCAGCAGGCGCTTCTACCTGCCGAGCCCTTCCTCTGACCCTGCATTGCTTTTCCTACGAGGAATTAGAGAATTCTGATGGCGCAGACTTAAATCTAAGTTTCATGGCTAAGTTCTCAAAGATAGGCAGGGATCTCAGTCTAGTTTAAATCTCTGACCTTGCCTGTGCCTCTTCCTACACCCCCACCCCCGGCTTCATCCTGTGACTTTGTGCTCCTCCTGGTGTCCAGAGACCGTGGAGCTCAGGCTAAGGGCTTGGCTGGGTTGCTGTCCCAGCTCCCTGCCAGTGACCTTGGGCAGGGCTCCTCTCACTGCAGAAACACAGAGGACCCGAGGTGTGGGAGGGAGGAGCTGCCTGAGAGAGGTCGCACCAGTTTCTCATCCCCATTCCCAAATTAAGTATGTGTGGCGAATCACGGGACCTTTAGTCTTTATCTGTCCCAACCGCCTTATTTATAGGAACTGGGCGACCAGAGGCCTGTCTCCAGTCATGTCTACAGGGCTCACATCCCCTTGTCTTAAGACAGGACAGGACTTGGGTCCTGAGGTGCACTGGTTGGTGTTCTTTGGCCTGTGGTGTCTGCCTGTTCCAGTCTCCTGCAGACTCGCTTTCTCATAAAGTGTGGAAGCGTTTGGTGAAGCCCTAGGTCTGAGGGAAAGCTGGGCTTGTGCCCTGGGCTAGGTTCTGGTGAGCTGAACCCCTCCTCGGGAGTCCTGAGGACTCTCTCCTCCTGAGGCCCAGAGTACAGCTCACATCCTCCTTCTAGGGTGGATGCTCCACTGGACAAGCCTGCAGCCACCTGAAAACAGGGTGGTGGTTGGGCCTGGGGAGAGATGTCTCTGGCTGCACCAAACACTGAGAAGCTGTAAGGTATTTTGAAAGCTGTTGGCAGAGCCCCCACACCCTGTTCTTTTTCAAAAGTGCTGCAGCTAACTTCATATTTCCATGTGGCTTTTACGACCAGCTTGTCAGTCTGCACCACAATTCCCCTCCAATGTCTTGGGGCCGAGGAGACCAAGGAGGCCGAGGAGGCCGAGGAGACATGTCCTGTAAGGCAGACAGGCCCTGTGCAGAGGGCCTGTCTTTGCATTTGTCTCCTGCTCCTGAGAGGATGACACGGGTCACCATGGATGTGCCATCTTCAGCCAAGGAGAGCAGGAGACTCCTGGCTAGAGTTGAATGACCTGAGATGTTTACAGGCTTCAGGAGATGCCCCAGGGACTGGAGCAGGAAGACGTGATTCCACAGCTGAACACTGGCAGAGCTGTTTATCTGGCTTTCGGGCTGACATTGAAATCCAAATGTGCTGAGCCGAGGAGCCACAGGGATTTGGGGGGCTATTTTAGGCTTTTCTTCACAGGTTCATTCTGAGGTGTTTATTAGTGTGTGCGGGGTGTCCACCCTGGCCCGAGCACACGCTGTGATGCAACTGGTCTCCTGCCCAGGCTTCCTCAGGGACTGGATAGGATGTGACCCCGAGCTGGATATGGACAGAGCCTGGGAGGCTTGCAGGAAGCAAGCTGTGGGGCCCCTCGGCTCCTAGGTTTGGGATTCACACTAACGTATGAGCTATGCTTTCAGAGGCCTGAGCCTTTCTGCTTCCTCAAATTCGTTTGATTATCTAAAAGGTATACACAAGGTCTATAAACAGCAGGCAGAACAAAGACTTCCTTTTAGTCCATGGTTAAGACCCTGTTGCTGGGCATGAGGGGACAAGCCTGTCATACCAATAAATCAGGGGCTGAGGCAGGAGGATTCCTGGGGCTTGTTCATCTGCCAGTCTAGATGGTCCGTGATCTTCAGGGTGGGTGGAGCCTGAGAAATTGTTGTCCTCTGGCACCATGCACACATTCATGCTTGCATGGCGCACGCGCGCGCGCACACACACACACACGTAAGAAGTGCACTTGGGTTGAACATGATGAAGTCCATTTTTCTGACTCGCTCGGTTAGATTTTTCTCTTCCTTGTGACATGTGGAAGGGTTCTGGCTTGTGTGCCCAAGGCAACACTTGACAATATGCGCAGGAGGGCTGTGTGAGCCACTGGCAGAGGGCTGCAGATGTGCATTCAGTGTGGACACTGACAGGACCCTGATGTGTTAACCGTCAAGTCTCAGGATGATCCCAAGACAAGGAAGCAGATGGCAGACCAGAAGGTTTGAACAAATTGTCCACTGCTGCACAACTCATGAGGGGCGTGTTGGGTTAGTCGGTAGTATGCTTTGCCCTTGAACTTTCTGACTCTTCCAGAAGCCTTGCCTGCTTACACCTGCTCCCCACCTAACAGCCCATGGTGTCTATGTATCTTTGCGGTGTTGTCTGTGCCCACTTTTGCCCATAGTGACACGCAGCTGGAAACACACACCGAGGAGATGCTTTATACATTGTGGATGGCAGCACAGTGACAGTTATCCAACACAGAGAGGAAGACAGACAGACAGACAAGCAGATAGACAGATGGTTGGGGTCCGGGACCTTGGGTCTCAGAGCTGCTCTGTCCAGGAGTGCTTTCTCTGATAAAGCACATGTTCTTGTCTGCTGTCATGACAACAGCCACCAGCCAGGAAGGTGCTGGCCACCTGGGGTCACTGTGCACCAGCGATTGGGAAAGTCCAGAGCTGCCGAGAGAAGGTGCCATGGGGAGAGGGAGAGAGGGTCCCCTGGGTCAGCCCTGCCCTGTTCTGCTGTTCTGGGCACCTGTGAACAGTCAAACCGGAAGCTGATGGAGGACTCAGCCCTCCGCTTGCCGCTCACGGCCCTCAGTGGGTCATGTATATAGATGAGGAAACAAAGGCTTTGTGACTGAGTGACTTGTGCGTCGCCCAGCTAGAAAGCATCAGAACTGTGATCTGGACTCTGAGCTTGTGAGCCTCCATGGCCCTCTGCGTACAGTTCCAGGGCATCCCCGGGGTCCTGTCTTCCTCTTGTGTCATCTCCCTCCACCTGCTCAGAAAATGCCCTATTGTTTGATACAACACAGAACACTTCTCTGAGGCCATCTGAGGGGGTCAAACGGAGAGGCCTGTGACCCTCAAAGAGTTCCCAAGCACACTGGTTGGGATGGACTATGGAATCAGCATTAAGGGTACACACTAGACCCCATCGTGGTCATCCAGATGTGTTGCCTTGCAGCCCCTGTTGGTTCTTGTAAAGACTGGTCTTCCTTGCTGTATCTGCTGTCTGGGCATCCATATGACATTTGGCTAGAATTTATAGCTCTAGGGTCAGCTGTAGAGACAACACCAATTTGGGCCCAAGGAACAAGGACCAGCTTGGAGGGATCCCAGCCTGGAGCTAACCACACACACACACACACACACACACACACACACACACACACACACCACTCATATCATGATATAGCCCAAGCTGGTCTGGAACTGATACTCAGCAGCTCCGACTGCTGATGTCAC
This sequence comes from Alexandromys fortis, assembly GCF_014885135.2. Lineage (NCBI taxonomy): Eukaryota > Metazoa > Chordata > Mammalia > Rodentia > Cricetidae > Alexandromys > Alexandromys fortis. The sequence continues at coordinate 3,900,594 of NW_026068021.1, forward strand.
AGGTACGCTGCTCACATCTGGCTTGTGATGTGCTTTTGCTATTCACGCATTTCTCCTGTGAGTCAATATTGGTACTCATTTTTGCTGAGTCACTTGAGTGTGTCACAGAGAGTAGGACTGTCCCCAGATATTTAAATTTGCCTCCCCAGAGCAGAGACATGCCACACATGGGTACTCTAAGTGGATCCGCCTTGCTTCCAAGGGGCAAATTCCACCTAGATTCTTGAGGGGCCGTGAAGAGATGCTAGGGGGGCTGGAGAGATGTCTCAGAGGTTAAGAGCACTGCCTGCTCTTCCGAAGGTCCTGAGTTCAATTCCCAGCAACCATATGGTGGCTCACAACCATCTGTAATGGGGTCTGGTGCCCTCTTCTGCCCGGCAGGCATATACACCGACAGAATATTGTATAATATATATTATATATGCTAGGCCACCCAGAAGCTGCCTCTCTATTGCATTTGGTAGGATGAAGCAAAGGAGTGACATTGGATTTTGTGGGTGCTGCTCACACTGTACCCAAAGAGAGGACTAGACACATGGTGGCATTGCACTAAGGATCCCCTTGCCACCAGGAGGATGTCAGGGCTCAAGAGTTCCATCTTTGCTCGTTACTGTCCCCTTGCCTGAGTGGAACGGCCACAGCCAAGCACTGGGCAGTGCTGCTCTTGGCCATACTGTCCATCAGGGCCAGGGCCTGGAGGACACCGCAGTCATCACCTGGGCATTATCACAGTGAGAAATTTGTCTCAATTCAGCTTAAGCCAGGCTGAGGAAGGGCAACGATAAAAACACTGCAAATTACAAGACCTTGATAGGCTGTGGGGGCCGGAGAGGGGAGCCACCCTGCACAGCTCTAGGCATATACCAGAGGGATGAACCAGACCATAGAGGGGTGTGGTACATGCTCCGCCTCCTTCAGGACTGGACTTTTTTTTTTGTTTTTTTTTTTTTTGGTTTTTCGAGACAGGGTTTCTCTGTGGTTTTGGAGCCTGTCCTGGAACTAGCTCTTGTAGACCAGGCTTGGACTTTTCTTTTGAGCTCTCCTTTGAGCTCTCCTTCCCTCCAAGTCCCCTATGGCGGGCACACACACACACACATGCATGTGCACATACACACCCATGCACACACATGTGCACATACACACCCATGCACACACATATGCGCGCATTCATGTGCACATGCATGCACACACATATGCGCATGCACACGTACGTATGCCTCCTGCTCTGTGTCTGTTCTAATAAGCCATATGTGGAAACTGATCTTTCCTCAAGGCAGAGGAAGCCACCTTGTCATTTCAGCAAGTTCCCCAGGCTGTTTCAGTTGAGAGCTAGCCTTGGTGGACCAGAGATTCAGGGGGGAATGGGATGCAGCCCCTGAATTCTGGGAGTGGGAGTATGTTTAAGTTTTAGTGGAACAGGAAGAGAAATAAGTAGCAGGGGGCTTTTCAAAGACTGGATTGGAGGCAAAACCCAGCAGGAGCACGACGCCTGCCTAGAATCCCCCAGTGAGGGGCTGGGGTGTGGCTCAGTGGTAGAGCCCCTGCCTAGAATCCCCCAGTGAGGGGCTGGGGTGTGAGTAGAGCATTTGGAGGGGGGAAGAAAGGGAGAGAAGAAGAAAGGGAGCGAGGCAAGAGGGGAGGAAAGAAGTGGCTGGGTGTGTTTGCGGTATTCTCTCAAACTCTATAAATGGTGCTGCGAAAGCTGGGCATCCACGTGTGGAGAGCAAAGTCTGAGCCTGGTTTTACACAACACGTGACAGTTAACTGCAGATGAATCAAGACTTCAGACAGAGAGTTAAAGATGTAAAACCCCTAGAGGAAAACATCGTGCAGCGCGCCTTGGTGTTGGTTTCGGCAGCAGTATTTAGCCAGGACCCCCAGATTTCTTCACCTTTCTCTCACAGACCAGAATTGGGGTGAGGGGCACCTGTTGTTCTCAGATTTGACATTGATCCTCGATTTCCCTGCCTTCCTGCTTTCCTCCCTCCCTCCTCCCCTCCTCCCTCCCTCCCTCAGTCAGTCTGTACCCTGTTTTTTTTGTTGTTGTTGTTGTTGGGTTTTTTTTTTTTTTTTTGAGACATGGCTTCACACAGTACACGGAACTTGCCAATTGAATTAGCCCAGCTGGTCAGCAGGCTCCAAGGATCTGCCTGTCATGGCTTTCCCAGTGCCGGTATTACAGTGATGAACTTCTGTGCACGTCTTTTATGTGGGTGCCGTATCCAAGCTCGGATCTTCATACTAGCTCAATAATATTTTATCGACTTCACTGACGGACCTATTTCCATGAATCCTCTCCCACAACATTACAGTTCAGGTTGGCTTGGAACTCACAATCCCCCTGCTTCAGCCGTCTGCATGCTGAGATGGCAGGCATGTAGAATGCCTGGCCATTCCTGGATGATTTCTGCAGATGGCACTGGGCTTTCTTTTATCTTTCTTAAGAAAATTGTTTTGTTGTTGTTGTGAGTGTGTACGGGTGTGTGTGCACGCATGTGTGTCCCGTGCCACTGCATGCCACAGAAATCAGAAGACACCTTTGTGGAGTCTGTTCTCTCCTCCTACCTTTCCATAGATTCTGAGGGTCCAGGCTTGGGTGACAAGCACATCACTGGTCCAGCCACCTCGCCACTCCTGGGTTTTTCTTTCAAAGATAAACACAGCCGTTCAGGTTGGTCCTTCCCAGTCTAATGCTGGCTACAGGGTTTCCAGTTTGTTTTAACACAACTTTATGCCTTTCTCTCTTTTCTCTCTGGGGAGCTTAAAACCCTACTTTTCAATGACACCCAGCAAAGACTTCTCCTCTTCATCCCACCACACATGCTGTGTCTTAGAATAGCAATGTTCCCGCCACCTCGCACCACAGGGTGACTTGGGACTGTCGAAGACTTCTGTCTTGCAGTTCTGTCCTTGGGAATTCAGTGTTTCAGAGCCGCTTGGCAGTGGCATTGCTTTCAGGTTATGCTGTCGGCCAGCCAGACACTGAAATTCCTTTGTTGCCTTTGAATGTGGGCTCTTTTTTTAGATTGTGTGCGTGGACATGTGAATGAGTGTAAACGCCACAGCACCATGGAGGTCAGGGGACAGCTTACAGGGTCGTCGTCTTCTACCACGTGGGTCCTGGGCATTGAGCTTGGTTGTCAGCCTCGGTGGCAAGCACCATTACCTGACGAGCCATCTCAATGCCCTGTGTATTTTTTTTTTAAATATTATTTTCTTAAAATATAGCCCCAACTGGTCTTTCTGTTATCCTTCTGCCTCGACCTCTTGAGCACTGAGCTCACAAGTGTGCACCACCAAGCCTGACTCATTTATTATTTTTAATATTTGATCTGTGCTACTTTTTAGGTGTAAAGTGGGACTTTGTGATTGTATATTATTAGCCTTTGATTGATGTTCGCATGTCACTGTATTTTGGTCTGGTTCTAGGCTCGTCTGTCCCAGAACCCTCCTGAGCAGATCTCTCCCCTGCTCCCGCCTTCCAGCTCTCTGACACAGCTTTAATTTAATTTAATAACAAAAAGCACTTTTAGATTTAGATTTCCGTTGGGCACGGTGGCACACACCCACCATCTCGGTACTCAGGAGAGGAAGGCAGGGGGATTTTGAGTTGTAAGCAAGCGTGGGCTACCTAGAGAGACCTTATCACAACAAAACAAAGAGCAAAACTCGGCCCTTAATTTGAATACCCCTTCTTCCTGGACTCCCCCCCCTCCCCCCGGGTGCGGCACAGCCCCTCCCCCACCCCCACTCCTGGGACGTCCTGTTGGCAGTTAGGCGGAGTTGATGCTGAGGTCATTTGTGTCACCATCATACAGCTCAGTGTCATGACTGTGCAGGTTTCGTTTCTGTTGCTTTGATAAAATACCCCTCCCCAAATCACTTTAGGGGAAGAAAGGGCTTATTTGGCTGGCAGTTCCGGTCACGGTCTGTCATTTCTGGGACGTCAAAGGCAAGAACTCTAGCACGCTCATCCCATCCACAGTCAAGAGCAGTGAGAAGTGCGTGCCTGTGTGTTTGCTTGCTCAGCTCAATGTCTTCCCTCTTACACAGTTCAGCTCCTCGTGCCTTGGGGATAGTGCCGCCCGTGGTGGGCTGGGTCTTCTTCCATCAGTAAATTGTCAAGACAGTTCCCCACAAACACGCCCACAGGCCATCCTCATCTAGATGACGCGGCAATCGAGGCGCTTCTCAGGTGATGTTAGGTTGTGGCAATTTGACGGTGACTCACCAGCACAGCGACACTCACTAGAGCATGCCACACAGCCTTTTCTCTGCCCCGTTTTATGTGGCGTGTGTTCCCATTTGTGCATGAGTGTTATGATAGAGGCCAGAGGTCAGTCGTGGGTGTGTGTCAGCTGTCTTCCTGTTGCTGTGGCAAAACACCATGACTAAGGCAACTTGAAGAAGGAAGGATTTATTTGGGCTTACGGTTCCAGAGGGATAAGGTTTTATCATGGTATCAAACTCCAGGTATGGTGCCAGGAACAGGAAGCTGAGAGCTCACATCCTCAACCACAGGCACAAACCAGAGACAGTGAACCGGAAGTGGGATGAGTCTGGGGATTCTCAAAGCCTGACTCCAGTATGTACTTCCTTCAGCGAGGCCACACTGCCAATCTCCCCCAAATAGTATATAACTCACTAGGGAGCAAGTATTCAAATGGCTATGGGGCATTTCTCTTTCAAACCCCCATAGGATGTCTTCTCCTATCACCCGCCACCTTAGTTTTTGAGATGGTTTCCTACTGAAGCTGGAGCTCATCCAGTAGTCCAGTGTGGCTGGCCGGTGACTCAGCTTCCTCAGGGCTGAGTCTGCAAGATTCATGTTGCCACACTCAAATTTTAAGTGGGTGCTGGAGATTAGAACTCAGGTCCTTCTGTGTGTGCTGCAAACAGTTAACTGACTGAACTATCCTCATCCCATCCTATAGATCAGGAAACTGAGGCTTGCACCAGGTGCCCCTGCTGTTATACATCACTTGAGATGAGACCACGCATCTGCTTCTGGGCTGGGCACAGTGTTGCATGCATCCCCACGGCTGGCTAGCAGGGGCTAGTGTTGAGCATCTCTCTGGGATCTGCCTGCTACTGGTCCCTGTCACAGAGCCCTGTGTACTCTGTAGATAGTCCCACAGAATTCTATTGTTCCATAGCTGGTTTGGAGTGGGGTAGGCTATGCTAGAGGGCCCATGGAAGTCAGGAGAAAGGCCTGGCTTCCTGTGCAGAAAGGAGTGAGCGTGAACGCAGCAGTGCCTTTTGTTTCAAATGAACCCCTTCGTTTCAGACAGAAATTTCACTATGCTTTTTGAGATCTGAAACCATATAGAAAGTGAAGTGGGTCTTCCCAAAGAACTCTGCAAACCCAGAGAGCCCCTGATTTCTTACCACAGATAAATATCTCTCCTCGGGCCTGGGGAGATGGCTCAACTGGTAAAGTGCTTGCTTTGCAAGTCTGAGGACCCGAGTTCAACCCCAGAACCCGCATAAAAAGCCAGGCATGCTAGCGCATGTTTGTGATCCCAATGCTGGGAAGGTTGAGACTCACAGATGTCTGAGACTCTGAGGCCAGCCAGACTAGCCTGTGAAGGTTCCCGGCCAGTAGAAGACTGTCTCAAAGGACAAGGTGGGGGAGCTTCTGAGTGTGAAAGTGAAGATGGCCTTACACACGCACGACCCTGCACACATAACTGAACATATGTGCACCTGCACACACATGAATATGGACACACATGAACACACATAAACCTTAAAAAAATCCCTATAGAAAATCAACCTCCGGACACAGCTGGAGGGTGGTAGTTAGCGGTATGGCGGCCCAGGTGGCCACGGAGGAACTGAGGCACGGAGCATGGGCAAATCCTCCCCAGATAGAACTAGGGCCTCGGGTACAGGGGAAGCTCCTGGGCAGATGACAAGCAGTGGATTTGTCTCGAAGTCAGCCTCTGTGCTGTCGTACAGCCGGGTGGGTGGTCCTCAGAGTTAACAGGGGGGCTGTCTGTCTGCAGGAAGGTACTGCTGGCGGGTGTCTGCCAGAACGCGAGGATGTTTAAAGCAATGAGTTTTAATTAGGCAGCTGATGCACATGGCATAGTTGTATAAACAGACCCAGCCAGCACCTGCTCCCTACCATGCTGTGTGCACACGAAGGCCACTCCCGAGATGGCGTCCTCACACTGGAGCCCAGAGCCCTGCCTTACGCTCTGTTCTTGCTTTGAGTGTTCCAGTCCATGTCCCCCATGGCTCCCCACCAGGATGTGGAGGTACACGCTCACTTTTACACGCTCACTCTTCCCGGGGCTGTGCAGGGCTCTGCGCGCACCAGGAGGGCAGCCTGGGTGGTCCCTGCCGCGGGCTGCAGGTGGTGCTATGGCTTCTGCGCCACCCAGCACTGTGATCCATTCACTTGCACCCCAGCTACTGCGTTTTCCTTCCTCCTCGGGTGTGTGTGGGGTTTGTACGCAGAGGGACTCTGATTTGCAGGGCTGTGGGCTGGCTTCTGTCCAGATCCACATGGTTTCTGGCACTGGGCTTAGCTAGAGTGACTTTGGATCAGTGGCCACTTGGTTTGGGGGGGTGCAACCTCTTGTAAGGGGAGCCCCAGACAGAAGATGAGCTAAGTGTCATTGCAGTCCGGTTCCATCCGGACCCACAAGTGTTCCCAGCAAGTGAGTGGAATCAGTCACTGTCCACTGTGTGTAACCGGGAGATGAACTTGGGTCAATTTCTAGATTTCTGTCTTTTTTTTTTTTTTTTTTTTGAAAATTGTCATGCTATGCCACCTCCTCCAGGCAGTGATGATGCTCCCCCTGAGCCTGCGTGCCAATGACTTTGTCTCTGTTCATCTCCCTGGGGAGAGGACACCTCCATCCCAAAGAGCCCTGTGTGGCCACACTTAGAGACTGTGTCCTTGTTCCCGGACACCTTCACACAAAGCTTTGGCACCAGGCCAGGGGATAGGTGGGCGTATGCTCACCCAGGCAAGGGGCCAGATTAACGACAAGCAAATGAACCTGAGCTTGCCACAGTTCCATGGAACCTGGAATCACAGAACCCCGTGGCCGTGGGTAGAAACTCTTTCTGGTGTCCAAACCTCAGCTGCACACTCATTTGGCGCTCCGTTGATGACTCAGTGAGCCAAGTCTCCACCTGTCTCCCGCCAAAGCCCTTTGCTCTGTGTTCTCTAAACGGGCCACTTCTTATTGGAGTCTCACCCATGGAGTGGGGCCTTCCTCACAGAATGGGTCTCAGTCTACTGATGGGTCTTCTATACCAACTGTGGTCTCCACCATTAACTAGGATCTCTTGTGTAGAGATTCCTCCCCCGCCCCACTGACTGGGCTCTCTTCCGTGGACCGTGGTTCTTCCCGGCTGACTGGAGTCACCCAGCTGCTTGGCTTTTTGTGGTACTTACTTGTTGGGAGCCAGGGTCACCTCCTGATCAGGTCTCCTCTCTTTTTAGCACCGCCTGCCATGGTGTGCAGAGAGCAGTAAGCGCTAGCCCTATGGGTGCCTAGGGTTCATAGGGGGCTCAGATGGCCCCGAGGGCAGGTGGATCATCTGTCTACACTTCCAAGCCCAGGCTGGTGCATCGATGCAACCTGGGAACCATTGAGTAGTTTCGCAGCCATGGAAAGAGGGCGCGTGTCCAGTGCTTTGAGCCAGCCAGCTGTTAACACAGCTGGAACTGCGCTTTCCCAGCCCACTGCACTTGGAGCTGGGTCTGGCAGTCTTAATGGTCTGGTTGCTGGGGTTCTGTGATGGCTTTGAAGTCTGCAGTGTGCAGGGTAGACTGTCCCCTACCCTGGTTAGTGGTGACAGCCAGTGAGGGCCGCTGGGCTGAGAATGCCCTGAGGTCTCTGGCCTCTATTGTCATTGGACATAGGTGCCCCTGCCCTGCTGTGACCCCAGGGTGACACTTTGCTTCGGGGACTCCACTTATGGTGGTCACGTGGCCTGGGATTTACAGGACATCCCATTTCTCTTGAGTTGACAACGCGTACACCTGTCATGCACTGCAGAGGGTGGCAAGCCTCTTGTCCGGCTCACATGGGCTCAGATGGACCACTGGGGAGTCTGGATGACAGCTATCTGGTCCCTGGAAGGGACAAGGGGCAAGGACAAAACCCTTGAGCCTAGGTATACTTGGGGAGGGCAGTGAGGCTTAGGCAGAGGTGGCCGGGGCAAGTGTGCCCTTGCAGGTGATCTGTCCCATTTCATACCTGAGGATCTGGGGCAGAGTGGGGACCAGCTCTCTCCCAGTCATCAGCCAGCTGGTAGACAAGCCAGAGGCACTGAACCCAATGTGAGCCTGAGGTGTAGCGGTGTCTGGTGCTCTTGGCTTGCATTGGCAGCCCCTGGGTTTACTTTCCCTCACTGGGCCAGAATGGCTGCCAATCCTCCCTCCCCACGTCCCCAGGCAGCCTAATCTGAACTCAGCCAGCTGGTTCTTTTCTTCCCCCAAGACTGGTATACCCTGGAAGAAAGATTCTTGGGAGGTGACCTCTGTTGAACCCCAGGGGTTGGCTGCTGGTGGCCTCCCACCTTGCTGACCACGTGGGACCTTTTCTGCTTGGCTCTGTCCCCGGCGTCTCGGGCAAGTGGTGAGAAGGAGCAATGAGATTTCCAGCCCCAGCTGGGCTGCAGTGTGTGGGATGTTGGACTCAGGTATCTTTTAACACTACCACCATCTCTGGTGGACCAAGTGCTAAAATCCAGTCCCTGCTCCTGGGGCTCTCTGTGTCACGATGCCATGTGGCTCAGACTACTGTTCAGAAAGCATGACCAGTATCTTTTTGCCAAAGAAGGCAAGGGTCAGAGTTGCCTTCCACCCATGGTCTGTTTGTTGAATGAATGAATGAATGAATGAGGACAACTGGAAAGGTCCCTCCTCTTTGGTTTCTACCATTGCTTTACTGTTAGCTTTGCATGGTGCGGACTATGAGTTCCTATTGATGCCACTCAGCTGTCTCTCTGAAAACACCGCTGGATCTGGGTGCAGGGTGGGTAGGGCTCCCCCTGGTGGTTGAACTCAAATCTCCACTGGTGTTTCCCTTTTCTGCCCTGGAGCCTGCAGGGCTGGCCTGAGCCAGAGGCTCTATCTGGCTGGAGTGAGACCTGCAACCACGGTTCCACCTGGCAAATGCTATTCCTCTTCTTAGGAAGGGTTCCGTGCCATGGGGTGGGACTTGGTCCTGATGGTGACAGGCAGCCCTTACCCTCCGCCTGGTTGACCTCGTACCCATGAAGTGAATAGCATGGTCTCTTTTACAGCCTTTCTACTGGGTCCCAGCCAAGGCGTGTCACTTGCAGAAAGCAAGGTTTAAGGGAGTTGTCACCCAACCTCAGCCTTAATTTTCTTGTCTGTTAAAGTTCGAGCGTGGGGCAGAGGAGAGGTCTCAGGAAAGTGCAAGCCGGAGGACATGACCAGCACTCGTGTAAGAGGCTGGGCATGGAGAGCTGCACCTGCGATCCCAGCCCTGGGGAGGCAGAGACTAGAGAATTACCAGGGCTTGCTGGCCTGTCAGGCTTGCAGAAGAGATGTGCTCCAGGCAAGTGAGGTTAATCATAGTGCAAGGTTAGTAATTATTGATTCAGTTTCTTTAAAAGATACAGGTTTGTTGGGGATGTCTATTTCTTCTTGTGTGAATTTTGGTTCTTGGAATGAACGCATCATTGCTAGGCACGGAGAAACTTGATGCATTTGGCCGTAGTTACTAAGTTTCTGAGCACAGACTTGTGGGTAGTGGTCCTTCATCGCCCTTAGAGTTTTAATGTCCATGCATTCCCTGCGATAGCCGTTCTTTCATTTCTGATGGCAGAAGTGAACCTCTGTCCCCCCCCCCCTTTTTTTTCTTGACTGGCTTTTAAGTTTCCAGGAGAGGACTGTTGAAAAGAAGAGAGTGGGCTTTTTTTCAGGGTACTAACATCCTGGAAATGGAGCAGACAAATTCCTCAAGTTCTCTTTCCATCTTAGAGGAGCTGCTGGGGTGCGCTCCTCTGAGGACGAGGAGGGAGTGTTCTGCATCAGCTTATCCCTGATTAAAACAGTTTGCTTTGTTTTCAATGATTTTCTCTGCGGATTCCCTATTTTCTGGTTTTGCCTTTAAAAAAATTTTTTTCTGGTACTGGACTTGAATTAAGGACTTCAAGCATACTAGGCAGGATCTGTACCACTGAGCCACACCCCAGTCCCTTACTGGGGGATTCTAGGCAGGTGCTCTACCACTGAGCCACACCCCAGCCCCTCACTGGGGGATTCTAGGCAGATTCTCTACCACTGAGTCACACCCCCAGCTCCTCACTGGGGGATTCTAGGCAGGGGCTCTACCACTGAGCCACACCCCAGCCCCTCACTGGGGGATTCTAGGCAGGTGCTCTACTGCTGCACTATCTCCCCGGGTATCTCTTTCACTTTGTATTTTGAGGTAGATGTTCCCTAAGTTGCCCAGGATGACCTTTAAACTCACTCTGTAGCTCAAGCTGGCCTTGACTTTATAATCTTCCTGCCTCAACCTCGTTAGTAGCTTTAAAAACAACAACAAAAACTTTTCTTTGGTTGCTTTGGATTTGATTTGTTCTATGGTCATTGCCCAGGGTAGAAGGCTAAGTTTCCGGCTCCAGGTCCATCCTATGCGTACTGTAGGTGTCCTGCCACGTGGGTTGATTCTTCTGCGCCTCACACAGGCGCAGACAAAGTTGTGCTTTGTTTTTTACTTAGTTTCAAATGATTTTTCATGTTCTCTATATTCTTTCCTTCCCCTGTTTTTCTAGTTAGTAAGACAGGGTCTCATTCTGCAGCCCAGGCTGTCCTAGAACTCACTATATACCGAGTCTTATAGCAATCCTCCTGTCTCAGCCTTCCAACGGCTAGACTTCCAGACAAGAGTCACCAGGCCCAGTTCTGGCTCCTCCTGCTTTTGACCTTGTGTTATTTAGCAGTCCCAGCACTTGGGGTTTTTCCCAGCACGCTGATTTCCATTTTACCTCCACAGTGACCTAACGGTGCCCATGGCGTGCTTGGCAGCCTGCGTTTACTCAGGTGTGTTTTATGGCCTGGGATGTGGCCTTGACAGTTTCATGGGAGCTGCCCCTCTGCTGTGTGAGGAAATGCTCCATAAATGTCCATTAGCTGGTTGACGGGCAGCCACTGCCCTGCTCACATGGGTCTTTGCTCATCTCCTGCCAGGTCTTAGCTAGTTTTTCCAGTGGCTGGGAGAGGCGTGTTATCAACTGCCTGCCTGCATATTTGTAAGAGTTTTACTTTGTAGTTGTGTGTGTGTGTGTGTGTGCGCACTATTTGTACAGGCCTGTGTGCACATATGTACGCATGCATGTGGAGAACAAAGGACAACCTCAGATATTGTTTCTTAGGCTGTCCACCTTACATTTTGAGGCGAGTCTCTCAGAGGCCTGGAACTCACCAAGTAGGCTAGAATGGCTAGCCAGAAAGTTCCACAAACCTGTCTCTGCCTCCCACTGGGATTACAAGCATGCTCTACCATATCTAGATTTTTTTTTTGAGACAGGGCTTCTTTGTAACTTTGGAGCCTATCCTGGAACTAGTTCTTGTCGACCAGGCTGGCCTCAAACTCACAGCCTCTACCTCCCCAGTGCTGGGATTAAAGGCACGCACCACCAATGCCCGGCCAGATTATTATTTTTTATTTGAAGATTGATTCTGGTATTAAACTCAGGTCCTCATGCTTGCAAGGCAAGCAACAGTTTATTGACTGAGCCCCTGCCCCTCTAACTTAATAGACATGTACCATTCTTCGCAGAGGTCTCTTTGTAGGGCTTTTAAAATAGTATGTCATACACCCCACCATTTTCTTTAATTGTCCAAGCCCAACTGTTGGGTATGTATTAGTTTCTCAGAGCTGTGACCAGTACCTGGCTGCAGCCTCTTTTCAGGGTGGTCTGTGGTCTGACAAATAGCAATGTGAGACCTCATCCTGAGAGACAAGCTCCTCCTCCAGCTGGCACCAGATCCCAGCCTTTTCCTTCTCCCAGTGTGAGAGCCCTGGGAGGAAATGCCAGTTCCTTGGGCACCATTGTTTTCATGGTCTGGTAGCCACAGGAAGAGGCAGAGTGTCTCTTGGGAAGGTCTTCATTCCTGCCAAGCTGGGTACCACGTTCTGAGTGTATCATGGGATTCTCTCATGATGAAGTCAGAGCCCTCATGAGTCAATCACCGCTCAGTGAATAGCTTTTCCGGGGACACTTTGAAGTCAAGCCATAAATGGGTGTTTTAAGTTGTTATGGATACAACAACACTGAGGCGGAAGCAAGTCCTCTTGCTTTTGGGTGGGGCTAGGGGGTAGGGAAGGGTAAAGGCTACTGGCTTAAAATTCATCGTCAGCCTCCTCAATGTACATGTGCAGATTCAAAAGGTCAAGTGGATGCTGTTAACCTCCATAGGCAGCATGTGGGCTGGTGACTCTGGGTGGAAGCTACAATGAGAAAGAGGAACATCCAGTAGTCCCTCCCCAAGCCCTGGATCCGCAGTGGGGACTCGGGCCTGTGCCTCTTATAACCTTACAAATGCATCTTCACTCTGAATCTTGAAACTCGTGAACTTCATGAACTTCACAGTCTGGGGCCCAGAGCCAGTCACCTGGCCTTGGACAGTGTGGAGAGATCCCATAGTGCTCTTGGGCCCCTTCTGGGAATAGGCAGCCTACTGCTGTGCACAAACAGCCAGGGTTGAGTTATTAGTGTCCCCACAGAAGTATTTGGAAATGGAGTGAGCTTCACCTAAACAATAAGTGAGTCTAAATAGAAGCCAGGACACCACATCTGTCGCGCTGACCAGCAGCCGAAGGCCACTTGGTCTGGGATGGCCAGTGTAAGACAGACCGACGACGCCATGGTGCCTGGGAGTCTGGGTGCTTCCTGTCTGAAAGCACAGATCAGAACTGCAGAGAGTCCTCCCTGTTTGGGTCTTCAGAACAGTTGCCAAGGAGATGAGATTTTTAGCTGCTTCCTCTCCCCCTCTGCAGCCTCACCATCAGGAATGTTAGTGAGAAAATATGAACAAATTTTCTGCACTCAGTAGGGGCTTTTGTAAATGGTTTGTTTCCTTTGCTCACAGTTCCTATCTGTTTCTGTCAGTTCACTTTCTGCATACACACATAGGGGCTGCTTATGCTCTGTTCACTGACATCAGCCAGGGAGTGAGCACATGCCTTCATTCTGACCCCACCCCAACCAAAAGGTTTAAACATGTATTTAGTTCTTAGCTGTACTGGAGATGGGCATGTACCAGCTCCTCACCAGAGGATTGTATGCAGGTATTCTACCACTGAGCCACACTCCAGCCCCTCACTGGGGGATTCTAGGCAGGGGCTCTACCACTGAGCCACACCCCAGCCCCTCACTGGGGGATTCTAGGCAGGGGCTCTACCACTGAATCACACCCCAGCCCCTCACTGGGGGAGTCTAGGCAGGTGTCTACCACTGAGTCATCTTTCTAGTCCTGTTTTTGTTTTTTATTTTGAGACAAGGTCTCAGTAATTCATTCAGGTTGATCTTCAATTTGCTCTTTGGGCAGCCGACCGGCTCCTAACCCATGATATGGAGACTTATTAATTATGAATGCTCAGCCTTAGCTTAGGCTCATTTCTTGCTAGTTCGTATAACTTCAATTAACCTGGTTCTTTTCATCTTTGCTTTACCCCGGGACTTTTTACATTTCTTTCATTCTGTATGTCCTACTCTGTGTCTTGCTGGCTGGTGGCTGCCTGGCTGGCCGACCCTAGGTCTCTCTCTCTTTTTCTCCCTCGTTCTCTCTTACCTTGTTCTCTTCTTTTGAACCTAGATTCCTCCTCCTACTTATTCTCTCTGCCTGCCAGCCCCACCTATCCATGTACTGCCTAGCTATTGGCTGTTCAGCTTTTTATTAGACCAATCAGGTGCCTTAAGTAGGCAAGGTAAAATAGCAACACATCTTTAAAGAATTAAACAAATACAGCATAAACAAATGTAACCCATATTTGCCTAGTTAGTAATATTCACACACGGAAATCTCAGTATGCCAATCTCAGTTCTCTCTCTCTCTCTCTCTCTCTCTCTCTCTCTCTCTCTCTCTGTTCTGTGCGTGTGGATCACGATCTCTCTCTGCCTGCCTGCTTCTCCCTTGTTCCCCGCCATGATGTTCATGGACTCTAACTCTCCGAAGCCTCAATACTCTTCTAAGAATTACCTTGGTCACGGTATCTTATTAAAGCAAAAGAAACTAAGAGAGAAGGCATCATATCCCTTGGTATTTGAGTTATGCATGGTTGTGAGCTGCCATTTGGGTTCTGGGAACCAAGTCTCGGTCCTCTGCAAGAGTAACAAATGTTCTTAACTGCTGGTAACTGCTGAGCCATCTTTCCAGCCCCAATTTTTTTTTAATGAAAAAGTTATTTTTAAAGTGACAACACAGAAATGCTGTGTTCCTAGCTTCATTTATTTATTACCATGTAGAGTCCTGGACCATCTTCTGTGGTCAATGTCATTGTATTAGCCAGGGTTCTCTGGGGGAACAGAACTGCAGAATGAATATCTATCTGTCTGCCTATTATCTATCTACCTACCTACCTACTTATCAATCAATCATTGTCTTTCTATGAGATTTATTAGAATGGCTTACAGGCAATGGTCCAGCTAATCCAACAATGGCTGCCTATGAATGGGAGGTCCAAGAATCCAATAGTTGTTCTGTCCATGAGGTTAGATATCTCAGCTGGTCTTCAGTATGTGCCAGAATCCTGAAGAAGCAGGCTCTAATGCCAGTGCAGGGATGGACTTGCTAGCAAGAGTGAGAGCAAGCCGGGAAAGAGAGCGCACTTCCTCCTTCCATGTCTTTATACAGGCTGCCAGCTAAAGGTGTGGTCCAGATTAAAAGTAGATCTTCCCACCCCAAAAGATCCAGAGTAAAGCCTGGTGGTGGTTTTAAACTCAAGTCTCCATTCTGGCGCAGCGAACACTCTTACCGACTGAGCCATCTCCCTACCCCCCTCAAAGTTCCCTTCTAATTTCGGAAATGCTGAATATTGATGGATATAGGGCAACCTCCCTGGCCCCTGATCACATCCAGCCTGGATGGATACAGTCATGGTTGCAGGTCTAAGATGCATTTTGATTGGTTGTTAGGGTCTCTAAGATGTGTTCTCATTGGCTCCACAGATGTTTCTTCCTTCCTTGCCTTCCTGGGGTTCCTGGTTCTAAGAAGGGGGCAGGACTTGTCTGCATAAGTTGCAGGGGATAGGAAGGGATGTCTACCTGGTGGTCCACCTCCAGTTTGTAGCCTGCAGGCTATCAGGAATGTGAGCTAATAAAAAAGAAACGCCACCTCCACAGCTCCTGAGACCCGAGGGCACAGCGAACGCCCTGAGTGATGGCTACATTTTGCACCTGAGGTTTAAGTAAAATTGTTGCAGGGAATTGCTCACCATATTTGGGCATGGACAGACACATGGTCTGTGACCCTGCAGGGAGCAGCAGGGCCTGGAGCAAATGTTTAACTCTGTGCTGAGCGAATGGCTCCCATCCAGCAGTGGGTGCTGCCCATGCCCACTCAGCCATGCACGTCTTCACCCACGCGCAGTGGTGTGTGGTCGGTGGACTTTTCTGCCTTGGCAGTGTTTTCCGTTTCCAAGTCTTCAGAACATTCCCAGGTCTTTCTTGCTGGTAAGAGGCAAGGTCTGTTTCCAGCGTAGCTGGCGGGTGGTGAATGGGACCTTCAGCACAGACTCGGAACTTCCCTGCACTGGTGCCAAGCCTCCCCACGTGTTCTCTGGTGAATTCTGTGAGGCAGGTGTGAGGTCATCGCAGGCTTTTGTATACCATAGGTCATGGTATAGAGACACTGGATCATGCTGCCCGGGCTCAGCTTTGGGGGTGTGCTTACAACATTCTGAGTCTCAGTTTTTATGTCTGTAAAGTTAGTGTGGTCTTGGGAGCCCAAGAAGTGATAAGTGAGATTATGAAGTAGTCTCCCGCTTGGTGGGTGGCCAAGCTGTTTTCTGTTTGTCCTCTGAGGGTACAGAGCCACAACATTGTGCTTAGGAGAAGCTTCCACGGTCACATGGCTAAGGTCTGTGGACCTGCTTCTTCCTGTCCTCAGTTTCTTACCAACTTATTACCGTCCTTTGCTACCCTGTGAGATCCTCACGCACTGTGATTCCCGTCCATCCATCCATCTGTCTGTCTGTCCATCCATCTGTCCGTCCGTCCGTCTGTCCAGTGTGTGTGTGTGTGTGTGTGTGTAGGCTAGAAATCATCCTTAGAAGCCTTTCACTTGACAGGCACTGAGTTAGCTAGACTTTTGGGCTGGCCCGCCTCAGGGATGCTCCCAAGTCTCCACCTCCTGAGTGGTGGAATTACAAGCAGGAGCCAGGCACGGGTTCTTGCAAGCGCTTTCTGACTGATCCATCTGCCCATTTTCCTGGCATCCCCTTCTGAGGTTGGAGGAAGGGCAGTGGAGGCTGAGGCAGGGCAAGTGGGGACTTTGGAGAGTCTCTTCAGGCAGGGAATTCCTGAGGCCGTCCTGACCTGAGTTGGCAGCGCCCAGGAGCCCCATCTGTTATTGGGAGAGGAAGTGAGCAGTTCAGAGGATCTCAAGACAGGATGCAGCTGAGACGGTCCTATCTTGTGCGTGCTGTGTCTGGGACCTGATGTACGTCTGTGCACTGGGACTGACGGCCTTTGCCAGCTGCCCACTCTCCCCAGCTCTCAGGGCGGGCAGCGGGGTGTGGCAGGTGCCGATTGTGGACTAGTGTCGAAGAGTTGGCTTTGCATGAGCCCTTGGTTTCTGTCCTGTGTACTAAGTGAAGAGTTTTGAGTCTGAACCACACCCACATGGATGCGTTCTAAAATTTAAAAGTTGAGATTTTGCCTTGGGGGTCAGGCTTTAAAAACATTAGCTGGGTGTGGTGGCATATGTCTTTAATTCCAAGACTAGACTTGGCAAGCTGAGGCAGGGGGATCAAGGGTTCAAAGCCATCTTTTGAGCTACAGAGTAAGAGATCTTGCCCCCTAAACAAAACAAAACAAAACAAAATCCAACCACACAACACACACACACACACATGTTGAGATCCTCCAGTGTACCTTCCGGGAGTAGGCATGTTGTTCTCCTAGAGGCAATTGGGTAATTTTAAATAAATATGCACAGATTCATAAATCATAAGTGGAACATCAATAATACAGGGAAAAGGGATGGAGGGATGGCTCAGTTGGTAAAGTGTTTGCTGTCCAAGCAAGAAACTTGATTTTGGACCCCAGCACTCGCATAGAAGCTGGTCTATGATCCGACAACTGGGGAGGAAGAAGCATGAGGACCCTGGGCTTCCCTGCTAGTCAACCAAGTTGAATCAGTGGGACACAGACAAGGGAGAAACCCCTATCTCAGAAAATAAAGTGGAGGGCTGGCAGGATGCTGACTGAATAAAAGGGCTTGCTGTCAAACCTAGCATCCTGAATTTGATTCCCAAAATCAACATGGTGGGAGGGGTGACTTCTGCATGTCCTCTGACTGTCTCATACCTGCTATAGCACGTGTACATTGGGGCACACTCAAATACATGCACACATGCGTGCACCCATGTGGTGGCTTAGTCCAGCCCCTCTCCCCGAGGTATCTGTGTAGTATCGTGGCATGCCATTAGGCCAATTGTTTCATTATATGTATATTGAGACAGAGTCCCTCTGTGTAGCCCTGGCTGTCGTGGAGCTTGCTATATAGACCCGGTTGGCCTTAGATTCACAGAGCTCTGCATTCCTCTGCCTTCCAAGTACTGGGATTGCATTTTTTTAAGGTTGTGTTGCTCCGTTAGTCAGCTTTTCCACTGATAACATCATAAACATCTTTTTCCCTTATCACATGTATCACTGGTTTTTAAGGTTTTTGTTTTATTATGTGTGTGTATATATATGCTTGTATGTGTGAGTACAGGTGCCTGCAGAGGCCAGAAGATAACATCTTCCTGAGTGGAGTTACTGGTGGTTGTGAACCACCTGACATGGGTGCTGGGAACCGAACTTGAGTCCTGTGTAAGAGCAGCAAGTGCTCTTAACCACAGAGTGTTTCTGTGGCCCTGCACCACACAACACTACACTTTGTAAAGGTACCATGACTGAAAAAAAAATTTTTTTTGAGACAGGGACTCACTATGGAGCCCTAACTGGCTTTGGATTCACAGAGATCCACTTGCCTTTAATCCTGAGTTCTGGAATTAAAGGTGTGTGCCAGCCCACCTGGCCTAACACAGGATTTTTAATACATCCGGACGTGCATTCTGGACTTGGTATTGTGTAAGGATGTCCTGGTGTCTATCATTGGATACACACCTTTTCATGTTTTTGAATCATAGGGGTTCCTCGGTGTGGAGGTCGTGGGCTCAAGGCAGGCAGTGCCGCAGCTTTTGCTATTTGCTGTGCATCTCAAGAAAGACTGCATCGTCCTTCTGCGCATGCACTACTCACCGTCCTGTCCCTCTGCATTCTTTCCTTAGCCCTATCCTCTTATCCACCCACATGTGCTTTATCCATCACCCACCATCCATTCACCTGTCCATCCATCTGTCCCATTACCCACCCATGCGTCCATCTGTCCACCCACCTATCCACTACTGCCCATTCACCTGTCCACTTCATCCATACATCTGTCTATCCACCGACCCATCTCTAATGTTTATCTACCATCCATCTAGCCTGCCCTGGGTTACCACTCCCTGCCTGAGCATCCACAAAGGAGGCCTGTTATTGCCTCATGCACCTCTGTTCTCCCTTTTATATGGGTGAAAATGCATGAATCTAGCAACTTTCTTTTCTTTTTTGCCTCAATCTGTAGTCTGTCCAGTAGTCCACCTGTTTATCCACTATCCATCCATCTGTCCGTCCATCCATCCATCCATCCATCCATCCATATATCCACCCACCCATCCGCCTGTTCATCCATCCATACATCTGTCCATCAGTCACATGTCCACCCATCCGTTTGTCCATTCTTCCACCCACTCATCCACTCACTTGCTCATTTATGTGTATGTCTGTCTATCCACTCGCCCACCCTTCCCTCACCTGTCCATACATCCATCTACTCATCTATCCATTCATTCTTTCATCCCTTCATCTACCTACGTGTCTACCCATCCTTTCACCCACTTGGTCATTCACCCATCCATTCATCCCACCTGTCCACCCACCTGTTCCTCATCACCTGTCCATTCCCTTATTCATTTAGGCCGAGAAGCACCAGAGCTGAGGTGTTGCAGGAGGGAGAGACATTGGTGAGGAATGATGGCCTAGGTAAAGACTTTCAAAAGGTTTGTGCTCTTAGCCACTGGCCTGATGAGAGCTGGGATAAGGGTACATAGTGTTCCCATCTTCCCTAACTGGAAGCAGAGGTCATTACTATTCTAACTTTGTTAGGACAGGTGTGCATAGACCAGTATATTATTTGTGTTTTAATAAATAAAGCTTCCGAGCCTAGGCAGTTTGGATGCTCACCTTCCTAGACCTGGATGGAGGTGGGTGGTCCTTGGACTTCCCACAGGGCAGGGACCCTGATTGATCTTTGGGCTGACGAGGGAGGGGGACTTTTTTGGGGGAGGGGGAGGAAAATGGGAGGCAGGGGCAGGGAAGAGACAGAAATCTTCAATAAATAAATAAATAAATAAAATTGAAATATTCTGCTCCAAAAAAAAAATCTGAATAAATAAATAAATAAAGCTTCCTGAAGGTCGGTGCAAAGCAGCCACACTAGTCAGCCATACAGGCCAGGCAGTGATTGCATACACCTTTAATCCCAGCAGCCACTAGTTAGCCATAAAGGCCAGGCGGTGGTGGCGAACACCTTTAATCCCAGCACTAGAGAGGAGTATAAGGCAGGATGAGACAGGAGCTTGTTCTCTTTCAGCCTGAAGATTTCATAGAGGGAAGAGCTCTCTAGTGGCTTGGCTGCTTGGCTTCTCTGATTTTCAGGTTGAATCCCAATTCTGTCTCTGGGTTTTATTATTTGTGCTACAGACCAGAGTTGGCCAAAAGGATTCAGGGCAGCGCCAGGCTTTCAGTGCCTCCGGTGGTGATCTGGTTGCCTTCCCTGTAGGCCTGACCGATGGCTTCCTGCACCCCAGAGCCCAGCCCAGCCACTGCTGCACTGTGAGCAGCCAGTATTGCTGACAGGGAGGGTGGGTTGATCAGGTTTCCAAATGTGAGGCTGTTTATGATTTCTGCCTGTGGCTTCTCTTGAACCCTCTGGAGGTGACTTCCGGATCAGAGTGGAAACCTGTTTTCCTTTTTACAGGCAGTGGAGGCCAGTATGTTTTAATGCCATTAAGTGCTGAGAGAGAGGGGAAGGGATTAGGTTTGTCTAAAGTTGGAAGGAGGCAGGGGGAGTGGGTAGAGCCATTGAATGAGCTTGTTGAGTCTTCTCAAGGGGTGTCAGGTTTCTCAAAAGGAAACCTGGCTTCTAAGCCTCTGTGGTAAGTGAGACCCAGCCTGGCTGCTCCAGTGGCATTTTTGGCGTCTCCATGTCCCCAGTTTGCTTCTGCAATGGCCATGCACCTGGACAGTGGAGGGGACATTGGCGTGCTCACAGAGATGTGGGGTCGTTCAGTGATGTTTGACGAAAGGCCACTCCAGGGGTGTGCAAACATCTGTGACTGACACCAAGAGCCAGACTCAGTTTGGGGTTGCTGTTTGCCCAGAAAACATTTTCAGTCCATTCCCGCCTTGGCCAACTCAGGCAGAAGTGCAAGTGGAAGCAAGCCCCGTATAACAGGGAGATGTGATCATATTTATCTGCCCTCCTCTTCTTGCAGAGCTCTGGAATGTTCATTGTGGCCCACTATGTGATTACATAAACATGGGAATATCTGGAGAGTCCTCAGGGCAGGGAGGGATGACTGGAAGGAGTCTAAGAGCACGAGGAAGCCGCACCAGAAGCTGCGCTAAGCTGTGCGAGCTGGCTCGCAGCACTAGGAGGCTGAAGTAGGAGGACCGTTGTAAGTTCAAGGCCAGCCTGGGCTACAGTGTGAGGCCAAAGAAGAAAAGGAAGTTGCTAGATTGGTGCCTTTTCCCCAGAAAAGAGGGAGGACAGAGGTGCACAAGGCAGTGGATGCTCAGGCAGGGAATGACAGACAACCCAGGGCAGGCTGGGGTGGCACTGATACTGGCTACGCATCATGCTCTGAGGATCAGGAAGGTGAACTTGCACCTTCCAGACCCAGTAACATCTCAGCAGAGAAGTGTCCGATGCCAGGGTGGTGAAGGAAGCAGCTGCCTGAGTAGGCGAGTGGGGCGTACACAGGGTCTAATTACTTACAGAATAAAATTATATACCTTATATGCATACACACATACACATTGCTTATACATGTGTACTTGCACATATATAGACATATCGATATGCATGCATATATTCCACCCCTGAGTAAAGCTCAATGGATAAAGTGTTTGTTGCACAAGTGTGAAGACCTGGGTTCAAACCCCAGAGCCCAAGTGCGGTAGCAGGCCCTTGTAACCTCAGCCACAGGGAGGCAGAGACAGGAAGATATTTAGGGCTTACCAGCCAGGATCCAGGTTCAGTGAGAGAGATTCAGTCTCAAAAACCACACACACACACACACACACTTTACCATTATGAGCCAGGGATTATTATTTTAACATGGGAGGCACCAAAAGGTCATTTGTAAAAGACCTGCTCTTTCTCAGATCCTTGTTCTGTGGTTTTGAGGACACGTAGCTAGGCTGGATGGTTCCAGCAGATACTGGAGATGCTGTGGCCAAGAAGCACCCTGTCAGTAGCCAGACAGCCAGAGCTGGCCTGAGACCTGCCCACAGCTCCCTTAACAACCGCCTCCCTTCTCCCAGAGAGCACAGGAAACTAAAAACAAAGATGTTAGTGGGGTTGGGATGAAAAGCTCCAGAGAAGCATGTTTGAATAGAGAGAGAATAGCCAGGGCTTAAAACAAATAGATACAGGAGCTACTTATGACAATGGGTTCATTAGGACTTTTCCTGCCGTGTGCAATGCATTTGGGTCCCTCCACCTCCCTTCCCTGCTCTTCCTCCCCCGCCCTGCCCACACCACCTGACCTTCCTTTTCTCACTTGTCCCTCTACTGTTTTGATGGCTCTAATTTCTCTGGTGACCGATGAGTGTCATAGAACCCTGTGTTTTCAGGAGCATGGCTGGGAGGGGGTTATCCACAGAAGCATGGGCAACTCACCAGTGGCTATACCACTGCAGAAAATCTCCCTCCCTCCCCCATCAGCCAGTATCCGTGTGTAAAGCCTCAGGGAGGGGTGGGGCTTCATGAGCCCTCCCCCTGCAACTATAAACTGAGTGCCCTTAGGAAGAGGGTGGAGCTTCATTGGCCACTCCCCTGGCAACTATTAACTGTGACTCCTTGGCAAGGGGGCCTGGCCTGGTGTGTTCTTCCTTTATCCATGATGGAATGCTGACCAGGCTGATCTCTCACGGGTCTTGTAAAGAATTATTTATATTCTCTGAATGTTGGAACCAGAGCATGGAGCAGTCTGGATCTTTCATTTTGTATTTTCTTCCCAGAAGGCTTTGTATGTTTCTCCAGTTCCAGAGGGCCCTTGAGTTCCTCAGAGATTCGCCTCAACTTAGCAATCCGCATACACTCCTTTCTGAACAATCAGAGCAGACAGGGAAGTGTCCAATGTCTCCAAGCACGCACACTCCCTGGCTAGGGGTTCTGTACTTCTGCCTCAACCTCCCCAGGATCATAGCCTCCTCTTCTGGGGACCCAGGGACCCCGGAGACCGGGAGGTCTCTGATGGTGGATGTTGCATATCAGGAGAGTGGGCTAGCATTTCTGATTGTTCCAGTGACTACGCCGGGGATAGGGCGTGTTTGGGATAAATGTGTCTGAGTTGCATGCATGCCTCTACTGTTTCTGGCAACTCTGATAGCCCACTCCCCCCCCCCTTTGGCTTCTGTCCAACAGCCCATTTCACATCTGCCTTTATAAGATGAAGCCACCATGCTGCAGGGGTGGTCCAGAGGCCACTCTGAGCTCCCCAACGTTGGTAACCTTCAGGGTCCACATGTCCTAGCGCATCTCTGCTCTGAACATAGGGGTGCTGAGTGATGGC
Source organism: Alexandromys fortis (assembly GCF_014885135.2). Classification (NCBI taxonomy): domain Eukaryota; kingdom Metazoa; phylum Chordata; class Mammalia; order Rodentia; family Cricetidae; genus Alexandromys; species Alexandromys fortis. The sequence continues at coordinate 3,923,708 of NW_026068021.1, forward strand.
TCGCTTCTGTACATTTTTGGAGTGCTTGAGAATTAAACCCAGGGCCTTTCACGTGCTAGGCAAGTGCTCTACCATTGAGTTACGTCCCCAGCCCTCCTACATCTTTTCTGTGTCTGGAATTAAGAACATTCCTGTGGCTGTAAATATTTTCCTCAAGAGGAAAAAAGAAAAACAAAAAGCCAGCAAAACCCACAAAATCAGGCTCGATGGCCATGTCCCAGCAGAGTTGTATTTATTGGCATGAGAAACATTCCTTACCTATTGTGACTTATTCTTCTAACTGGATTGTAAAAACAGTGCTCATAAAGTCATGCCTTTCTTGTAAGAAGCCAGTCAGGGGCTGGGGAGGTGACTCCGTTGATAGAGGGCTAGCCTGGCATGCAGACACCCTGGGTTTAATCTCTAGTACCTCATAAATCCAGAGTAGTGGCTATAATATCAGCACCGAGGAGGTGGAGGCAGGAGGGTCAGGCGTTAAGGTCATTGTTGGTTGCATATTTGAGGCCAGCCTTGGCTATATGACACACTGTCTCAAGAAAGCAAAGCATCCAGAAAAAGCTAAACAAGCAGATTGTGCCCGTTGACTGTGTGCAGAGCGCCCACATGGCGCTGTGTGGCGGGGCTGGTGAAGGCTTAATTCTTCTTTTATCTTTGAGGGGATCTCTTCCCCAAGGCCTGCAGACTCGATTCTGTGGGGCTGGGAGGTGTGTATATGTTGTGGGAAGCAGGCTGACTAGGCTGGTGTCATCTACAGCTCCCGACTGTGTTTGTTTTTCAGTGACATATTTGATGCCATGTTTCCTGTCACTCACATCGCTGGGGAAACGGTTATACAGCAAGGTATGTTCCCCACCAGATGCTCAGTATCTACCCTGATCAACTTAAGAAACTTCCAGGGGTGGTGGGCGCTCGAGAGGCTGAGGCAGGAGGATTGTCATGAGTTCAAGGACAGTCTAGGCTATGGTGTGAGACTCCAAAATAAATAAATAAATAAATAAATAAAAAGACAGTATTAGGAAAGCAGAGGCAGGCAGGCCTTTGTGAGTTCAAGGCCAGCCTGGTCTACAGACCAAGTTCCAGGACAGCTAGGTTTACATAGTGAGAGAAAGAGAAAGGAGGGGGGAGGGAGAGGGAAAAGAGGAGGAGGAGAGAAGGAAAAAGAAGAGAAAAAGAAACTAACGCAATGCAGCACGATGGTAGTGTAAGTCTGTCCTCACAGCAGTTCGGGAGGTTGGGGCAGGTGGATTTCGAGTTCAAGACCAACCTGAAGAACTTAATGATTGAGAAGAGTTCTGGGGGTGGGGGCATGGCTCGTCGGTAGAGCCTTTGCTTGGCTGTGCATGAGGCCCTGGGTTCAATTCCAGTATGCAAGAAGGAGAGGGGGCCCCTATGCCCAGGAACCGGCACCTGGGGCTGGTATTTACTCGATACTGGCTGGCACACGTCGTTGCAAGGGTTCTTTGCCGGGCGGTCGAGAAGCTCGAACTCATTTCATTTTGTATTTTACATCTGCTGTCTCTTTGTTTTGTTGTAGGGAACGAAGGAGATAATTTCTATGTGATTGACCAAGGAGAAGTAGATGTGAGTATCCGCCTTGGCTTCTAGACAGCGGGTCCTCTTCGCATGCTTGCTTTTAAGTCTTTACACAGCTTTGCACTAGGTCTTGCACATGCAGGCCGAGAGCATTTCTTTCTGAGTAGATTCCCAATGTATGTGTGTGTGTGTGTGTATGTATGTATGTATGTATGTATGTATGTATGTATGTGTGTATGTATGCATTATTGTGCTAAGGGTGAAATTCAGGACTTCCGGCACTGAGGTGGGTTTTCTGTCACCCACAACACCAGTTTCTTACTGGGGGATTCTAGGCAGGAACTTTAGCGCTGAGCCACACCCCCAGCCTCATTTTAATTGCTTTATTCCAGACCAATAATGCGTTTTATCTAAACAATGCTATAAGGCATGAAAGCCCAGTTGGGAAGGAAAGCTGCTTTAGGCAGGTGCAGGGCCAGTGGGGTTCTTTGTTGTTTATTGCTCTCACGCAGAGTCTGGGTGGAGAGCAGCCTAAGGTGTTCTGTTTGGCTAGTCCCTGCCAGCAAATGCCACACCAGCTTGCTGTGGATGTTCATGGTTGTCACGTGGGCAGGAATATCCATGTCTGGAGACCCTACAGGTACTGATGTCACATGGGGTGACAGTCACATTTTGTGCCAGCATGCACCCATCCTCAGACAGCAAGCTTCGCTGAGGGACTCTCAGGACCAAGGGCTTGCATGTTTATAGAGCCCTTCCCCACTGTAATGTTAGAAGCATCCCCTACAGAGATCCCACCTTCAGTCAAGTCCTCCTCTCTTCTACCTCCATGGTCACCCCTGCCCAAGCCCCCAGTGCTCTGGCTGGAAGGGCCCTGGTTTCTTCATGTCTGAGTCCTGTTCCCGGAGCATGTTTCCCTGAGTTGAGAGACCTACTTCCTGTCCAAACCCTCTATGGCTTTGTCTCTTTAACTATTTTTTTTTTTTTTTTGAGAGAGGGTCTAAGTTTGTAGCCCAGGGTATCTTCAAGCTCCTGGTAACCTTCCTGGGTCATCCTCCCAAGCGATATGATAATGCTCATGAGCCACCACACACGCCTGTTTGTCTCTAGGTCAGTCGGGGGCCTTTTCTTGCCTCCAGAGTCTGACCACTGCTGGGCTGCCATAGGCCTGGGCTGTTACTATCCTTATGGGTGCACCCTACTTTCTTCTGCTGTCACCTGAGTACCTGCTTCTCCCTTCAGGGTCCCATTCCACATCAGATCTTCAGGGTGGATATCAACAGGCGCACCATGTGTCCTTCCCTGATGGTTCAGTTACTCCTTTGAGGCTGCTTCTGTGGCCCATTTCTTGAAGGTTTGTCTTCAGATGGACCAGAGGATATGGGCAGAATCTCCCCAGGACATTTTAAAGTCCTTAAGGTTGCTGGTCTTTCCTAGGCCATCTCCAGAGTTATGGCTGGGCTGGGACTCAGCATAGACACATCTTTTCAGTTAGCCATAGCTTGTGCCCCACCTGTCCGAGGGGACTTGCTCTGCCCTCCATGGCCTCAGGGGTGTCCAGGCCACACCCTGCCTGGTGCCTTGGGGTTAGGCAAGCTATTTTGGGCCTGGCCTCTGCTCCTGAGCCTCTGTCCAGCCGGGCTATTTCTGGGAAAAGCCTTTTCTGATTTCCCCAGCAGCCTGACTTTGTCCCACAATGCATTTCTGGGAACCGCACTGGCCCACCTGCTTCCGGAGCCACCACATAGGAAGTGACTCACCCTGGCGTCCAGAGGGGGGCACAGGCAGGGTTGACCTAGTGAATCTGACGACTCAAACCCTGGGTCTGGGTCTCAGGGGAGGGAGGGCCTCCTGTCTCCCCAAACAAGGACACTGAGTCGGGAGCTAGCGATCTCTCGGGGGACTACTCACTCAGAGGAAGTGTGAGGTGGAAGATTTAAAAGTGGCTCTGATGCCACGCTCTGCTGTGACCACGGTCACATCCTTCTGTTGTGCTTCAGTTAAAACAAACAAACAAAACAAACATTCATGAAAAACGCAGCCCAGAAAACAACTGGGACCCTGCCCTACCCAGGTCAGGTCGGGTAGGGAGGAGGTGAGTGCTTGGTCCCTGGCAGTTTGTATAAGTGGGTCCCGAAGACCTGTCTCTCCAGCTCTCTGTTGGAAGTGGTGTTGATGGGTTGAGAGGCTGAAGGCTGAGAGGTGTGGGTGACTTGTTTCTAGTTTTTAGTTTATTATTGGTTTGGTTTTCAGGTAGCACAGGCTGGCCCACACTTCCTATGTAGCCAAGGATGGTCCTGAACTCTCAATCCCGCCTCCATTACCTCAGTGCTGTGCCAGGCGTGGAATCCAGGGTTTCTGGGCATATCAGGGAAGCACTTGACCAGCTTCTCTAGTTTGTGCGCATTGCTCCTCCACTAAGCCCTGCTCTCAGGTTCCTGTCCACTCCTGGCTCCCCAAAGCACCACTCATTGCTTTCCTCTTGCTTCCTAAGTGTTTGCTAGCTCTTGCTCTCCTGGGCCTTGCCAGCTCCCTAGTACCCTGGAAATAGTAGACACGGGCCTGCCCTGGGGGTGGTGTGTTTGTCATCATGCGGTAGATGACAATCATCAGGAAGCTAATAAACAGGGTCTCACACCTCTGGGCCTCTGCTTTCCTGTCTTTTCTGCTTCTTACTTTTGTTCTGCTGTGTAAACTCTTGTTCATCCTTCAATGCCCTCCAGACCCAGCTCCTCTGTTTGTGCTTGAGCACTGATAAATGCTGACCTAGTGAAAACAGAAAACCAGACCCTCCTCCAGTAGCCTGCCAGGGAGCCCATGTGGGTTCTGACCTGGCCCATCCACCCCCCCCCAACCCCCAAATGTACTAGTGCCTCCTCCATCTTTTCCCTCCCCCTTATTTTTTCTTCTCTTCCCCCTCTTCTTCCTCCTCCTCCATCTTTTTTCTTCTGGTTCACAAGTATTCCAACCTGATCTCAAAGTCCTTGAAATGTCCTTGAACTTCTGATCCTCCTGCCTGTACCTACCTCCTGAGTGCTGGGCTTACTGACCTGGGTGGCCATATCTGGTTTATGTGGTGCCTGGGGATGGAACCCAGGGCTTCAAGCATACTAAACAAGCCCTCTACCACCTGAGCCGTAGCTCCAGCCCGAAATGTGCTCTTCTTTGTGTTCACCAAAGTCACCTAGCATCTTTCAGTTCCATCTCAAAGACAAGGCTGGGGTGACCCCAGGGAATTCTGGATAACACATTCTTTGGTTTCCCAAAGTAAGTAGATGTAGGAAGAGTGCCCCCGAGGTTATTTCACGGAGTTCCAGAACCCCACACGTGTGCATCCACAGGAAGGCTGTGGGTGGGTCAGAGCCTTGTGCCACTAACCTTTCCCCCCCTGGGGTTGCCTCAGCTGTGCTAGGCTTCTTTTCAGAGAGGATTACACAGGGATTCTCCCACGGAGCAGCCCCCTGCCCTCTTCCCGCTATCCCATCATTGTGTACTCGGCAGGCTCCACCTCAGCCTGTTCTTCTAGCAACCCTTTCAACCTCAAGGAAGCCCTCCACACCCACTCTGTGCCCTAGTACAGCAGCCATCTTCCTGGCCACCTTGTGTCCTTGATTCCATGAGTCTGTGGTTTTCCCCAGAGGCCCCCAAGCCACGTGCTGTGGAACACCCCCAGGTCTGACCAAGGAGCAGGGAATCACAGTCCTTGGGGGGCCCGTGGTGCGCTCGGTGTTTTAGTTTGTGCCCTTTCATCTACTTCCAGAAGCCGGTCGCTACCACAGTGTCCCCCCAAATCCTGCAAAATGGGCAAGTAACACGAACTGATGAGTCTGACCGCCCTCGAATGCAGCGTGTGATGTGGATGGGACTGGCAGGATCTCATGTCCCCAACTCCACCCTTTCAAGGCAGAACTGAGGATCCCCAAAGTCACAGCTTATCTGAATAGCACCCTTCCTGCCTCCCCCCCGCCCGGTTTGGTTCCAGTGAGACCACAAGTGGCCAGGCAGGGAGTTTCCACGCCTCTGCTTGGCCCCACTGCCTTCCAGTGATGGTCAGATCTCTAGCTGGTCTCCTGCCAGCCTGGGGACATGTGGAGGCGATTTTGTGGAGGAAAAACTGAGCTCACCTTCACAAAACTGCACTTCTTCAAATACATTGTCTCGGCAGATCTGCCTTCCCTCCCTCCCTTCCCAGCTGGGAGGGTCAGGTTCAAAGGCGGCTTAGAGGCCCTTGCTGGACCCTGGCTGGCCAAACCAGGATGTCTGGGCATCGTGGGTGGATGCTGCTTCCTGGCTAAAGCCTTGAGTTTAGGATGTAGAGGCAGCGGGTGGTGCAAAGACCGAACCTGTGAGTGGGTGCATCCGGCCTCGCCTCCCCACAGTGCTGTGCAAAAGTCCCCAACACCTCCATCAATCTCTCAGACTTTCCAGTGGGAATAGGGGTGGGCGGCAGGGTGCACCCACAGGGCTGGGCATAGAGGAGACTGGACTATGATGTGGGAGATGCAGGGTAAACACACAGGAGCCGTCAAGGAAGGCCACGTTTAAAGGAATCAAAGAGTGCCCAGTAAGGGGCTGGGAGTGAGAAGCCAGCAAGTCGGTCCCTGCTGAGTTATGGGGCGTACATGACTATCATGCTGTGGTTACTCTCAAGAAGCTTCTATGGCCTCAGCACTGTATTGTGTGACCCCCTTCCTCAGGCCAGGCAGATCTGTGAGGATGCCACCAGGTCGGCAATGATTCTTCCTTTACCTGGGTGGGGACATGAGAGGGAGGTCATCAGCTCCACCCCTGCAGGCAAAATCCGCACCGTTCCTTCCAGGCAGGCCAGTGCACTAGGGTTTCTGGAGCACCCCTCCAGGATGGACACTGTCCTCCCACTAACAGTGCCCTAGAGGACCACGGGACGAAAGACCTAACATTCAGTCTTGGTTAAAATCATGGCTTTCCACAGAGACTCTGTAAAATGCCAGGCAATGTGTATACATTTGCCAAGAGCTATAATCCATTTTTTTTCTAGTAGTAGAAAAATAGTTTCCAACTTATCTTATCCATGGAACACAGCATTTCTGCTGAAAAGGACTCTCGACTGCCGGAAGACAAGGTTGGGAGTGGGGCCCAGAGTCTTCCCTGGTTGTCTTTAGACTTCTTGTTTGGGGGTCCCCCCATCCTTTCTAAGGTTCACGCTGCCCCTGTGGCTTTTAGGTAGGCAGGATTCCTCCTGTTCCAGAAGAGGGTCTCCCCTCAGAGGTGCCTCCCTTGCTGGCAGCATGGTGTGCCCCTAGGAACCAGGCGTCGGCGGGCATCACTGTTTGGTCCAGGAGTCGGGCTGGGGGCTATTCAGTTTGCCAGAGTTTCCGGGTGAGCACGCATGTTTAAATTGTTCAAGTGCTCCGAGCTATGAGCTATGCAGTCATCAGTGCAGCTGTCACGGTCACCCATCGGCAGAACCCTTTCCTCTGTGAGTGTAGGGGAGGGGGTGGAGGACGCATGTCTGTGGAGGCCCGTGCTTAACCTCAGGTGTCTTTATCAGTCACTGCCCACCTTCTTTTTTGACCGAGGGTCTCTCATTGGCCGGGGACATTTAAGTCAATCAGGCTTGGCTGGCCCACAAAACCTCAGGTATCCACCTACCTCCACCTCTCCAGTGCTGGAATTACAGGCACATACCATCACACCTGACTTTATGAAACATGGTTTCTGGCAATGGAACTTAGGTCCTCACAGTCCCACAGGTCAGTGGATAAGTGAGCTCTTATCTACTGACCGGCCTTCCCATCCTCCTCCTGCCTTACTGATTCTCTGATTCTCTTTTGGCCCCCTTAATCAGTCGCTCCATAGGCCCACCCCAACCCCTGACTCTCCCCTTCCTAATTCCTACCCCTAGAAATCTGATTCCTGGGGTTGGAGAGACTTGGATGCTCTCCCAGAGAACCTGGGTCCGATTCCTATCGTCCACATGGCAGCTCGTAACTGTCTGTAACTTCAGTTCCAGGGTTCCATACCCCTTCTTCTGCCTGCACAGACTTACATGCAGGCAAGACACCCCTACACGTCGAACTAAAAATCTAAAATTAACCCGACTCTCCTGGGGCCTCATAGTGACGTCATACAGCATCTATCCTGGGGCTGCTTGTAGCTGAGTAAAACATACTCCAGGTCCATCATCCGTTCTCACGATGGCATGTGTCAGAACATTCTGTTTAAGGTTGAGTAGTGTTTCACTGCCGGCATGTGCCGCGTTTTCTCTCTGAGCATCCTTATGGGCTCTTGTAAGTTATGCTGCAGCGAACATGAATCTGTGGATGTCTCCTGGAGACCTGTTTTCCTAAGTGCTGTGACGTTTCAATTAAGCATTCGTTGAATGCAGAGCTGGCTGTGCCATTTTCCTGCAGGGCTTGGCACCTCCCAAGCTTATTTTACCCATGCAGCACATCATCCTGAGGTCCTTGGTAGCCTCTTAAGGTCACAGGGTGTTGAGTGTTGCCTGACAGTCAGTGTGCCTGGAGAGTTGAGGGTGTTAGAGTCTGAGGCACCCCAAATGCTGTGCTGTTCTGGTGGGGATGGGTGACCCAGGCTGCACGGTGCTGGCAGTCCCCTGGACTCTTAGGCTCATTCAGATCTCATGTGACTCCACTTTGGTGTTCCTGTTGGGGTGTGGAACTCAGCAGCTGACTCCAGACTTGGGGTCTTGACCTGGCATGTCTTAGGGTTCCCAGGAAGTGCGTGAGGACTTGAGGAAGAACAAGAGAGGGCCACACCCAGGATGGATTGGCTCCAAGGAGGAGCGGGACCCTCACTGACCCGATGACTACCCAGGAGTGGTCTGGGGACATAAACCAGGAATGAAAATCCTGTGCCCCAGCTCTTGTGATCGTCCTCACTTTCCCACTGCTACCTTGCACACTTGATCTGAAGTGCTTGGGAAGGGAGGTGGAGCTGGTCCTGGCCCACACCCCTGGGCCCATGGCAACCTTGTTCCATCTGCACCAGGAGGGTGATGTTTACTGGTCCTGGAGTCCTGGTGACCCAAAAATCCAGTGATCCTTGGGCACTCTGTCAAGACTTTATGGCACAGGTGACCTTCTGCCATCCAGCCACCTCTGGCTACCTTTGGGCACACTAAAGTCTGAACAGGCATTGGCATGAGTCCCCTAAAAGCATGCAGAGTCTAGGCCACCCCAGGGGTCTGAATTCAGAGTCTTTTATGGTTTCCCTTCTTTTTTGTTCTAGTATGTATGTCCACACATATATGTGCAATGTGCGTGTGTCCATGTGTGTGTGCATGCATATGGAAGCTAGGAGTCAACCTGTCATTCCTCACGTACCATCCATTTCGTTTTGTAAATTTAATTTTACTTATTGTATCGTGTGTGTGTGTGTGTGTGTGTGTGTGTGAGAGAGAGAGAGAGAGAGAGAGAGAGAGGTGGGGTGTGCCTTTGACACCACATATCTGGAGGCCAATGTGGAATCAGTCCTCTCTTTTCACCTTTACATGGGTCCCAGGGATCAAACTCGGGTCGTCAGGCTTGTGTGGCAAGTACTTCTCTGTGGAGGCATCCCGTCAGTCCTCCTTGTTGTTTGATTAACACAGAGTCTCTCACTAGCCCGGAACTCAGTGATTTCTGTAGGAGCGCACACTAATGTGCCCCAGAGATCACCCTCTTCCCGGTGTTTTCTCCCCAGGCCACTGTGCCCAGAGGCCAGGGTTCTTGAGTTTGCAAGACAAACGCTTTATCAGCTGAACCATCTCCTCATCTTTGCTTTTTCCTTTTTTAGACAGAGCCTCTGTAGCCTAGGCTAGCCTTATGTTCCCAATTCCCCAGACTCAGTTTCTCAAGCACGCGTGGGCCCCCACACCAGCTTTCTATATCTATGGCATTTGCCTGTGACCCATGTCTCTGCTATTCGGATGCTGCACTGCAGATGGGAATCAGTCGTCTACTGCGGATTCCTTAGAGGTGCCCGGGTCAGTGGGCCACTCACTGAGCAGAGGCTGGACAGGGACAGGCAGGAAGGAAGGAGGAAGGCAAGCAGGGCAGAACGGCAGAGGCCAGCTCAGCTGGAGGACCGTTGGCTCCTAGTGTGGCATAATGTAGCCCAGTGGGGCCTCCCACCATTTTTCTCTTAAAGGAAGAAAAAACAAAAACTGGAACCAAACAAGAGTAGCCCCTTTGCGTACCAGCTGGGTGGAGGAGCTGTGACAGAGGCCAGTGTGCACAGAAGGATGGCCCTTTGTCCTCCGGGTGGCCCTGGAGGACACAATGGTTTCCTCTGACACTGTGAGGGATCCCCTAGGCTTGAGGCTCTGGGGTGAGGGAGGGTGGTCACTGTAGAGGGTCCCTGCTCCCTTAGTCATGTCCCAGGGCAGCCACACTTACTCTTCCTTTCGGGAGTTGATCAGCTGGTATGTTGTGTTCCCAGAGGCTCAGTAATCTGGGGAAGGTGGTGTTATGTCCCTTCTCCCACTTGGGGTAGTCACTGGGGTGGGGGGCTTCCTCCATCCCTATTTTATAAAGAGAGAGACTAGCCAACTGGCAACTCACCAGTGGGGACTCGTGTGTCCTACACACCTCTCCCAACCCCAAGAGCATCTGTACTTATGACTCAGCCCAAGATGACACGTGGGGACAGAAGTGTGGTGGGGTCAGAGCAGCCTCTAGGAAACGCTTCAGTAGCATGTGCTGCTGCTGAGCCAACGGGTGTGCCTGATACAACGGATGATGCCTCGGATCCTTGTCAGAGCAAAGCAAGGACATTCACCGGAAGAATGTTTCTGATGCCCGGGTGGTAGTGCATGCCTATAAGCCCAGGTCTCTGGAGGCTGCAACAGGAGATTTTTACCAAGTTAAGGGACAGCATGGACTACAGAGGGAAAGTCTGTCTCAAAAAAGGGGAGAGGTTGGGAATATGGCTCAGTAGTAGGTGTGTGTCTAGAATACTTCAGAGAGAAGCTAAATACACGGCTCAGTGGTAGAGCCCCTGCCTAGAATCCCCCAGTGAGGGGCTGGGGTGTGGCTCAGTAGTAGAGCACCTGCCTAGAATCTTTCAGTGAGGGCCTCGGGTGTGACTCAGTGGTAGAGCACCTGCCTAGAATCCCCCAGTGAGGGGCTGGTGTGCAAGGCCTTGTGTTCAACCCCTGGCACCACAAAAAGCAACAAAAACAATGATCCTGGCAGCGTCGTGTGGTTATGACAGCCCAAGTCCATCTAGGCTCTAAGACTCAAGGAACCAAGTGGCAGACTGAGGGTGGCACTGAGGAGGTCCTGGGAGGGATGTGCATCCTCACTGAGCTACATGTTCGGATTCAGGGGGGCGGGGTTTGCCACCTGCAAGTTAACTCTCCATGCATCGGGTCCTGCAGAAGCCTAGGCAAGGTGGCAATGCCAGCTCTGAGACCAGAGGGGAGGCTGTGCCCTACCTTTCCTGGGCTGTGGAAATGAAGCAAGGCCCTGAGGGTATACTCTGCCTTCTGTAAACTCTTGTCTGAATTCCCAGATCACTCCCCTCCCCCTCTTTTCCCTTCCTCATTCCCTACAGCATTTGGTGGCATTGTTTCCAGATTCTTTGTGGATCTTTTTGGCTCTAGATTTGTTGTTGTTTTGTTACTTTTTGCTTTTTTGTTTGTTTTGATTTTGTTTGTTTGGTTGGTTTTTTTGAGATAAGACCTCCCTCTATAACTGAAACTGGTCTGGAGCCCATCATCCATCTGCCTCAGCCTAAGGTAACAGGTGTATAACACCCTCTTTTATGGTTTTTAAGGGCTAGATGTACCTGCCTCTTCCTCTCTTAAGCACCCTAGCTCCCTTTGGGGTTTGGGGAACCAACCAGGCCAGGTGGGAGGAGCATACATCCCATCTGGTAGAGTCCTGTCTTTGGGAGGCCCTGACTTCCCCAACCCCCCATCTTTGTGGCTAGCCAGTCCCTCTCCATGCCTTGCTCACTTCATCGTGGCGTTACAACCATCACCTGTGAGGCGTTCTCTTTCAGACAGAAATCTCTGTGCCTCAGTTATTACCGGATAATGAGACATTGATTTCAATAAGAATCGCTTCCATGATTCATCACAATCCATTCTTCGAGTACACACCCGTTTTAGCAGTGGGAACGGTTCTGTATGCTCATTGAGACGCTGAGGGAGAAAGCATGCATTGTGTTAATTTATAGTAACCGAGCTGCATAATCGCCCCGGCAACGAACAATCTGCCCATTCTGTGTACTGGTTGGGTGTGGGCCCCCCAAGTTCTGTGCATAGTGCACACTCTGTGCAGGGTGCGTCGCCCGCGCGGTCTGAAAGGGAATCTTGTCCCGGCTTCTTCTCGGTGCAGCTTGGTAGTGATGCCTGGCCGGGGGCTCAGCTAGGCCACTGGCCAAAAGACTTGGGTACTTGCCTTGGTGGCAAAGTTCCAGAGGAGAAGGGGACAGTCAGTGTGCACCCACAGGGGTGGGACAAGGGGGTCAGAGGGATACTCAAGCAGAGGGACCCCTGAATTGCCAGAGAGGACAGGCAGTTTTGTAAACAGGAAAGGCAAGAGACAGGATGTTCGTCTGGGTCTATGTATAATGTTAGAACAACTCATTGGGGTTCAGTCAGAAAAACTGGGGCTCAGAGGGACAGAGAGGTGATCTCAGGATGGGCAAGCTGCTCAGGAGGTAGCTGGCACACATTGTGTTCTGCCCTCTGGTCCTGACCTGCTCTTTGATGTTGTGTGCTGCCCAGGTGTGGCTCTGAATAGGATGGGGTGAGGTGGGATGGGAGCTCCTTGGAGAGTGGTTAGCCTGTGGTTATGTCCAGAGCAGGATTATGCAAGAAGTGGTCCAAGAGCTTTACAAGGCTCCGATCAATTCTCACTAGGATGGACCGTGGATTCCCCGTAGAGGAAGCAGTCTTTGTGACACACATGTCTCACGGCCTTTCTCTTCTTTTCTCTGAAGGTGTATGTGAACGGTGAATGGGTTACCAACATCAGTGAGGGGGGAAGCTTCGGAGAACTAGCTCTCATTTATGGCACCCCCAGAGCAGCCACCGTGAAGGCCAAAACGGACCTCAAGCTCTGGGGTATCGATCGTGACAGCTACAGGCGCATCCTCATGGTGAGTGGAACCCTGGCCAGGGGCTTGAGGGGAGGAGGCAGGGCAGTAGAGTCTACACCACCAGAAACCCGGGTCTCAGGTCAAGATGTGTCTGCCTAGTAGACACAGCCCTTGCCATGAGTGCAAAGTATCAGAAAAGGTTTGGGGAGCTTTTTAACAGGAAGTTAGCTGGGAATGTCTCTATTGTGTTCCCCCATTTAAAACAGGAAGATAGCTGGGAATCTCTATTGCAATTCTCCGTTCTCTCTTTTCAGAGACTTAAGAATGTGGTTGTAGTGGCTGGATCTCCAGTCCTACCATTTAGGACCATGAGGTCACATGGAGAATAAAACTCAGAATCCCTCCAAGGTGACATTAGGGTAAAGGTTAAAAGGCACCGTGGGGACACAGTGTACACAGGTCTTGGGGGTGGCTGCTGCTTGGAGCACAGCAGCCTGCATGGGGAACACCATGAGAAGAGAAGGAAAGTTTCATCCTAAGGAGTCGGGAGTGCTCCATCCTGAGGCCCCCACAGCCCCCTCTGCAGCCCACCCTCCTGACCTCTGACACGGAGCTGCTAGAGTCACAGAGGGACATTGGTCCGACTGGGACTTGAGATTGGGCATCCCAGTGAGAACTGAGAGTGGCCGTAGGCTGAGACATTCCAGAGTGTTCCCCAGAATAGCTCAGGATGGAGCCCATGTGCCCAGTCACTGAGGTACAGAGGGCACATCCTGTTGTCTTGAGGTGATGCCAGCTCTTCGGTAGGACACACTCGTGGACCAGCACAGTCTTGGAAGGCAGCTGTCCCCAGGGCCAGCATGCTTGGCACGTCAGGGCTTCTGTACTGCTCTGGGCACAAAGACACAGAAGAGCACCATCGTCCTTTGTCTCCAACATGCTCCCGATCCGCAGGGACCTGCCTGTCCCAGTGGGAGGGTGTGATGGGGGATCCTCCCACCCTGCCAAAGGACACATTCCCGGTCCCCTCTGAGCACACCTGGCTTGGAGTTGCACAAGCATTGTTTCCCTACCGTCTCCTCTGCGCTGTGTCATTGCTGGCTGTGGGACTTTTGTGGTCAGGACTTTATATTCAGGAATGCTCTCAAATCGCAGAAGGAACTGGCATTTTCTTTGAGTTAATTTCGGATCCCCGGACACTAAGAATAACCCATTTGGGCTCCAGAATCGGCAGAGCTCTTGTGGAGAATTTGAATCCTGTCCGCACCCATCCCTGTCTAGGCAGATTTGGATACGTCCAAATCACCCCCACTGAGGGCTCCCGCCTTAGCATGGACTCACAGTGGGAGACGCAGAAAATGAAGAGTCGTCAGTGTCCCAAGGGAGTTAGCTACAGCCCACAAGGTCAGCTCAGACTCCATATTAGAGTTGGAAGTTGGTGACTTCTAATTTGGAAGTTTCCTAAGTGTCTCTCCTTGCTGCTTTGTCTAAGGGACACACAGAGCCCAGTGCTGGGCAGAGTTGGGGGCATTGTCACCTGTAGGACTCAGGTGAGGGCTCAGCAGAGACCAACAGTCCACGAGTTTCTTTCCTTTTACTTAAGCCTTGGGCCTTCTGTTCGTCTGCCCCTTTTTGGGGACCTTGTGTCTGCAGCTAGTGAGTTAGGAATTTTTAGTAGAGGGGCTGGATATGATTCAATTGGTACAAAGCCCTGGGGTCCATACCCAGCACTGCCTAAACCAGGCACAGTGGTCCATACCTATAATTCTAATACTCAGGAGGTGAACATCTAAGTTCAATGTCATCCTCAGTTACACAGCAACTTTGAGCCCAGCCTGGATTACATGACACCCTGTCTCCAAAGGCGGGGGTGAGAGTCTCATATACAAAATTGAACTGTGCAGGAGAAGTCATACTGGGGTCTTCCAAGACCTCTGTATGATGTGTTCTGAGTCCGTGGGAACTTGTGTCTTAAGCAGATATGGGTCCCCATTCCTAATGCCACTGACTCTGAAGGACCCACATCTTTACTGACTCTCTAAGCCAAGAACCAGGCTTCCTCCACTTCATAGCGTAGGTGGTGTGACCCCTGCAACCTCAATGCACCGCCTATCTCTTTTTTAAATTTTCTGAGATGAGCTTAGTAACTCACAGGGGTTCACACGGCCTGGGAGTAGATGACCCCTCCACCCTTGCCCAGAGTGAGAACCCCAAGGCAGTGAGAAACTGCTGCATGCACAAAAGTGGCTGAGAAATTTCTTCTGAACCGTTGCTTATGCTGCAGTGAAGGGGTGGGGATGGGGTATGTGCTCCGAGGCTTCAGGTGACAGAGAACCTTCCGTCAGGGCCAGCTCCTTGTCCTGGGTAACAAAGGTGGCCCGGCTAGGACAGTCTGTGCTGGGAGCTAGAATCACATCCCTGGTTCCAGTTCTTCTGAACCATGGGGTAGGCAGAGTTCACCATGGACCGGGTATGGTTCTCAGCATCGTGTGTGTGTGTGTGTGTGTGTGTGTGTGTGTGTGTGTGTGTGTAGGGGGGTGGTAGGGTCTTTGGTCCCTGGTCTCATTGTCTTACCTGGAACACCCTGAGCAAGGCGGGCCCTCTGCATATTCGGCAACCACCAGCTTCTCCTGTCCACACAACGATCCTCTAACCCAGCCTCAGCCTCATGCCAATTCGTTTGAGAGTCAGGCAGTCTCTGCAGGTGTGTGTGGGGGGCAAGGAAAGACCCTAGGGACCGTGGGAGGTGAGTCTGTGCTCTGCCCTTCGGTGTCCCCAGGCCCATGGTCTTGGTCAGGATCTTAGCTGAGGTTTCCTTTCCTGTGACAAAATAGTTCAGCGAAAGGTTTAGGGGACAAAGGGCTTATTCTGGCTCTGGCTCTGAGGTCCCATCCATCATGGCAGGGAGTCACAGCAGCAGGAGCCAGAGGTAGCTGGTCACCTCCCTGCCACAGCCAAGGAGCGCTCTCTAAGAACCGGAACCAGTACAAGTCGCTCTCCTTTGCCTTTAGTTCAGGACTAATCAAATGGTGCCGCCCACATTCCAGGTGAACATTCCCAGCTCCATTAACACAATCAAGATAATCCCTCCCAGATGTGCTCACAGATTAACCACACCAACATCATCCCTCACTGAGACTCCCTGGTGACTCTAGATTCTGTCACGTTGACATCCACGGTGCAGGTGCCAGGGGGACAGGCAGATGGAGGCCCTGTACCAAGCTGGCTACTTGGGGAGAAAGCTGAGCTAGCCTCTGCAGACAGGTTCCTAGGCTGAGCCCCATTGGAGCCATCTTGGGTTTGCTGTCTTGCATGCTGTAAAGGCTACTAAACTGGGAATCCCCGGTGTCACCAAGAGGCTTAGCAGGTGACGGCTCAGCGTAGGAACAAAGCAGTCTGGCTTCACCTGCTGGCTGACCACTTCCCTAGGCCCCAGGACATTTTCAGCCTTATCCTGCCCACTGAACCAACATTAGCATCTGAGGTTCCTGGGTCACGACCTGCCTGCATTCCGCTGGGAAAGCTTAATTGCTAGGTGGTCAGTGGGGACTACACGGTTTCAAAAGAGATGCCTTTTTTAAGGGCTGGATAGCATTAAAATGGTTTGGGCCAGGTCATTGAGCAGGCTGTTGCCACCACAGCCACCCCGACTCGCACCCATCAGCAGACACAATAGTTCTGCGTCACCAGAGTCTGGACACTGGCTTTCCAATTGTGCCATCGTGTTGTCATGGGAACAGACTTGTTCCAGCCTCCGCTGGCAGAACCATCATCTAACTGTCAGGGTCTGGACAGCTGAGGACAACTTAATGTGGGACATTGAGTCCCTAGCCCTGTTGGGAACTGAGTTATTTTTCTCATTACTCTGACAAAATACTTAACCAAAGCAACTTAAGAGAGGGGAGGTTTATTGTGGCTCATGGCTTTAAGTACAGTCCTTCATGGGCCACAGTAAGGAAGGGGGGGGGGGGGAGAGAGAGAGAGAGAGAGAGAGAGAGAGAGAGAGAGAGATTCCTTTTTCTTTTGTACTCAATCCAGGACCCCAGCTCATAGAATAGTGGTGGTTTCTCCCATGTTTAGGATGGATCCTCCTATAAATAACCCAACTGGAAGTTCCCTCACAGACATGCCCAGAGGTCTGTCTACTAGGAGAGTCTAGATCTTGTCAAACTGAGCATCAGGATTAACCATCATGGGTCTTTCCCTAGGAAGTCGACATCTTAGGGACATACATGCTGTGGGCGGAGACTGCCCAGACCCGAGATAATCACACAGAAACCATATTAATTAAAACAATGCTTGGCCTATTAGCTTAGGATTATTAACTAACTCTTAAAGCTTAAATGAACCCATTTCTATTATTCTGTGTATTGCCACAAGGCTGTGGCTTTCCAGGTAAAGTTCTGGTGTCTGTCTCCTTTGGCAGCTACATGGCTTCTCTCTGACTCCACCTGCTTTCTCTCTGTATCTCTGTTCAGATTTCCCCGCCTGGCTTTATTTTGCCCCGCCATAGGCCCAAAGCAGATTCTTTATTAACCAATGGTAATAAAACGTATTCACAGCATACAGAGGGGAATCCCACATCAACATGTGACTCTGGGTTTCTAGGATTGAAACTTAGCCAGCTTATCAGTGCTGGTTTGAACCAGATTTGAGGGAGAAGTTGAGGCTCAAATTGGGGATAGAGCTGGGGTCCTGTCACTGTATTGAGTGCCAGTCTCCATGGAGACCCTTTGGGGGCAGGTTTTAATATTCCCATTGAGCAGATGAGGAAACAGAACTCAAGCAGTCAGTGAGAATGGAGGCCTGAGCCCAGGCTTTCTGACAGCGAGCGCAAGCAAGCTCATCATCCTCCAACCTCCCCCAGGCTCGTCACTGGATATGCTCATGGGCTGCCCCTCCAAGCTCTGTTAGTATCCCTACAGTACCTTACACTCACCCCCCCTGCTCCTATCGGCATATGAATCTTGGTCATGACACTCACCACCTCAGTGTGTTCCCCAGAGTCCCATAGCACTGTTCTCGCTTCACCCTGTGCTTTGCCCAACCCCTTCTCTGTGTCCCCCATGTTCCTCTCCTCCATCACCCCCAACTGTTATACAAGGCTGGTTTCTCCCTTGACACCTGACTACTGGTCTTTAAGTAGGAACTTCCTGGGCTGTCCACGCTACCTTCTAGGGTCCTCAAGTCAGGGTGGCGGGGTCTGGCTGGTAAGAGCTCTGGTGCCTGCAAATGCCTCTGTGTTTCACCCTGGGCATCACCCTTTCACTGTTGGTACATGATTACTCAGGGATAGATTTCTCTCCTGGCTCATCCTGCTTTAACTGGACTGTGGGTACTTGTATCTTTAAGAGGTACCCAGCCATGAACATCACACTCTGAGTGTCCTAGAGGGCACTGAGCTGCAGAGAGAGCAGTGAGCTGTCTCTGCCACTGACTGATAGGCACCCAGGGACTCCTCTGTGGCAGCTAGCCCCACCCCCATGCATGTCTGTCTACATGGCATTGAGTCCTCTCCACCTGTATGGAAGCCTGTCTAAAAGCTACCTGTGTGGTTGCACACAGCTGCTTCTGGCTACTCAGCCTGCACCAGAGCATGGGAGGCTGATGATACCGCGGCTATGACATCAGACAGATTGGACCACCTTAGCTCTGCTTTGTGCCAGTCCTACGCCTGGGCACAGGGTGTGTGAGTCCCCCAGTACAGGGTAAGAATGGAGGTTGATCACATGGTACAGCACATAGCAGTGGCTTCATGGCAGGCTGTGTGAACTCATGTTTGTAATCCTGGTACTTGTGGGAGGGGTAGAGGGGGGGCTGGAGACAGAATCACAGGGTCTAGGTCAGCCTGGATGACACAGTGAGTTCGAGGATAGTGTGGGCAACAGAATGAAACTATCCTTCAGCAAAGAAAAGAACCCTGGTGTAGTGGTACACAGCTTTCATCCCAGCATCCAGGAAGCAGAGGCACGCAGATCTCTGTGTTAGCAGCCAGCTTGATCTACATAGAGAGCTCCAGGACAGCAGTTTCAGCCCCCAACTCAGTGGACAGGAGCCAAGCCGTGACCTTCTTTGGGCTTCTGTTTCCAATCCAGTAGAGATACAACAGCTGTCTCTCGGAGATATGAGGTCCATCAGCGGCCAGGGCAAGGTCTTGACTATGCCTCTTGAGTGGCTGGGCTGCAGGGGGCTGGTGCCCCTCGGTACCTATCTGCAGCATGACTCATCCCATTTCTAATGATTAGGGCCTTGTCTCCGGCTGATGCCCTCCTGTGTCAGAACAGGAAATAAAGAGCCTCAGCTTCTGAGCTGAGGTGTTGACAGCTTTGTCTGAGCAGTGGTTTGATGTCACAGAGGGAGAAGGGGGTCCCAGGTTAGAGACAGCAGCCGGGTCATGGACATGATGAAGAACCTGAGACCTTGCAGAGGACACGATTGTTCCAAGAACGTGGGCACTGATGGGCTGCCTCTGCCTGGAAAGACAATGTGCTGACCCTCTCTAAGAGCCCTTCTCCGGGTTACCCAGGAAGGTTCACACCATTATCTTCATGGTCACAGTCACTAACACCACCCTCTTTACTATTGCCATCAATCAGCACCATTGCCAGCATCATCACCATCCTCCTCATCATCTTCATCACTGGCATCACATCACCACCATCACCACCACCATTTTGACTATCAATAGCATCATTGCCACCATCAGCATCAGCATCACTGCCATCACCTCCAACACCATCATTATCATTATTATCAAAACCATCGTCACTATTATCAATACCATCATCACCATCATCATTACTGTCAACAACACTATCACCACCATTACCATGAGGAGCAACAACAACTTAAATATTGAATCTCTGCCCTCGTAACAAAGGATTGAAACATCTCATTTCCCTAGGACTAGTAACATGAAAAGTACGCCCAGATTTACCCTATTCATTTGCACTGAAGTGTCCATCCCCTTAGGAACTCGGCCTGGCCATGTGAGGCCCTAGGATGGAATGGGAGGGCATCCATACCCTTATTCCTTCAACTCCACTATTGTGTGGGCCTCAAGTGGTACCTGCAGTAGGCTTCATATTCTTTCTGAAAGCGGGAAGCCCATGTCAGCCCCTAGTCTGTGCTCTGGGTGCTGAGACCTCAGAAGGTGAGCATCTTGAGGCAAACAAAGGTTGACCTTGTCCACAGCTAGGGAGAACCCCATGCTCTGACCCTGTGGAAACTGTGGTTTGCCCTGGAGCCTCGAGGGCCCTTCCTCCTCACTTCATCGCTGCTCATATTTTTGTCATGGCTTTCCAGGGACTAGCATTGACTGACACACGCCTTCAGTCCAGTCTTTCTCCCGAGAGTCCTTTTTTTCCCCTTAGCAGGGCTACACTGACTAACTTTGGCTCATGGCTTTGAGTTCAGGTCCATGGGCTGACCCATACCCTGTGTGGAGGGGCTTCCTGCTGCAACCCTTATTTCCTGTGCGTTGGAGCTACCCGCAGTGAGCCAAGTTGACAGAGACACAAACCTCCTTTACACAGGACTGAACCTGCTGCCGGAAAGCAGAGCCACGGAACAGGGTTTGTCCCTGTTAGCCCAGAGAAGGGCAAAATCTGTGACTCTGACTTTTCTTGACTCCTGAAGCTTCCGCTCTGAGCATGCAATGTGCTGGTCTCTCCATTTCTGCTCCCTGCCCCCCTTAGGGCTGTTGCAGATTGTGCTGATGTGCTTAGAGCTTAGCGTCAGGCCCCATGACGAGCATCTATACTATCAATGCCACCCCGTGTAAGGCCTGAGATTGCCGGTCTCTTAGGAGAGGCTGGGCCATGCCCCTCTAAAGACATGCTTTAGGGAGCGCCTCAGGCATTTGCAAACCTTTATGCATCAGTCCTCTCTCTCATGTCGGATCCATCTCTCCTTCCCTGACATCTTTCGGTGTACATCTTTGTCAGCAGACAGAGGGAGGGCTGTAGTACCAGAGACTGGTATTGACCTCAGGAATAAGAGAGCCCCAGCTGCTACGATGGAAAAGCAGGGCGAGCTCCTTTAGGACATCTGTGTCAGCTCGTCAATGGCCAGGCAGGGTGCGTGAGCCTCCCTCACCATTGTTCTATAGATGGCCGAGGGAGCTGGGAGGTCCGCTGGGTGGCTGGCGGTCCTGACAACCTGTCCAGAAGCCCCAAGGCTTTGTAAAGGTGCATGTCAGTGGTGCATCCTTGTGATTCAAGTCAGGGTGCGGAGGCAGGAAGATTACAGGTTAGAGTCTAGCCTGGGAAGAGCTGAGCAGGCACAGCTGTGTCCACCTTTGGAAACTTCAAACCTCATGGGCCCATGCACTGGGGTGCCTTGCATAGGGTTGGACCTGCTTGGGGTTTCTGCTGGTGGTGCTGGAAGTGGTTTCAGAAGATAAGAGATGAAGAACAGGAAATAAGAGATACAGGCTCACACTGACGTGCTCAACGGGGTTCCTCTGAAGAGATCAGTCGCTGAGAGAAATCTGCAAGTGTCAAAAGGCCAACTGAGACTGGAGACCCATCTTCTGTGTTCTGCTTTTTCTTCCACAGGGAAGCACGCTGAGGAAACGCAAGATGTACGAGGAATTCCTCAGCAAAGTCTCCATCCTAGGTTAGTGATCCTGCTGCTCGTAGCCTCTCTGCAGCCTCCTGTGAGTGCCTGCAGACAGCCCACAGCTGCTTCTCCCTGTATGGCTGATAGGTCATCTCTGCTTAGCATTATGCAGGTTTGGGACATGCATGCTCACATGCAAACACGGACACATGTGCGTGCCTCCCATAGGAGTGGCAGTACATGCTCACATACACACATACCACACATTCACCTATACTCATACACTTACACACATGCCTACGTACACACATAGACATAAATATGGCATGCATTCATATATATATGCACATTTGTGGTCCACGTTCATAGTACACACATTCATGCATATGCACACACGCACACTGCATGTTCATATATGTGCACATTCGCGATGCACCTTTATACAGGTGCATGTATACCTGTGAGCATGAATGTCATCCTGCCAATGTCCCCATCTTTTCCAAACTGTGTCTGCTTATCTCTCTTGCTGTCTTTGGTGCCACCATCCCAGCGCCGTGATTCTGAACTGAAAGTGAGCTCTTTGTTCTCGTTGCTGGAACCTTGTGCTAAGTGTCTTCCCCCTCCTTTTGGCTCACCTTGAGCATGGCTTCTCGGTGACATCACTGCCCTTCCAAGGCCACTTTTGTGTTCCATCCCTATGGCCTGTGTGTGGATGGCTGTGGGTTGTACTTGCATCCTGGGTTCATGTGCACAGTTGAGTCGCTCAGAGACCTTAGGAGAAGATGGGGATAAACTGGTTCTGAATACGAAGGAGGGCTCTGCTTGGCGCCTGTCCCTCTCAGTGCCTCTTGGACACAGAGGCTCTTCATACACTTTGTCCTACTGCTGCGAAGGCGTCTCCCTTCCTGCCCTTGATGAATTGCTGTAATCCTCATTTATTCATTGTCGTGAGATACTCGCAACAGCCTGGCTCAGGGAACCAAGCCCAGCGGCAGGGTGTGCAGGCCACAGCCATCTACCTAGGACCTGCTCTTTGCCTCAGCAGAGATTTATCCCCACAGGCAGTTGCTTACCACCCCCATCCTACTCCCCGCCAGCCGAGTCACTGCAGGTCCCTTCCTGCTTCTGCCTCTACCTGTATGTGCACGGTTTAAATGTTCTCAGATGTGTTGTTTCATTTAAAATTCTGGGGCCAAATACTGGCTGTCTCCCTTACAGCTATTTCAGTTTTCACCCAAGATTTATGATGTTTGGAGATAACGCTTTGGCAAGTCTTGTTTCCCAACCTTGGAATATTGCACACTTTAAATGCTATTGGGAGAAAAGCATCCTTAAAAACATGTATGGGGAGCAGGGAGGTGCTGCTGCTGCTGCTGAAGTCCAAGCCTTGTACATATTAGGCAAACATTTAATTGTTGAACCCTAGTTCCTCACTGGGGGATTCTAGGCAGGGGCTCTACCACTGAGCCACACCCCAGCCCCTCACTGGGGGATTCTAGGCAGGGGCTCTACCACTGAGCCACACCCCAGCCCCTCACTAGGGGATTCTAGGCAGGTGCTCTACCACTGAGTCACACTCCAGCCCCTCACTGGGGGATTCTAGGCAGGTGCTCTCCCACTGAGTCACACTCCAGCCCCTCACTGGGGGATTCTAGGCAGNTGAGTCACACTCCAGCCCCTCACTGGGGGATTCTAGGCAGGTGCTCTCCCACTGAGTCACACTCCAGCCCCTCACTGGGGGATTCTAGGCAGGTGAGCCACACCACTCACCTACAGGTAGCATCCTTACTACAGCCTCTATTGCAGTGTTTCACATCTACATTCCCGTTCTGCACCTGTTTCTATAATTTTGCTGAAAGTGACCTTATTCCACAGTGGACAGTATGCATTTCTACATTACTGTGAAGAGACACCGTGACCATGATGACTCTTATAAAGAAAAGCATTTAATTGGGGCTGGCTTACAGTTTCAGAGGTTTAGTCTATTGTCCTCATAGTAGGTAGCACGGCAGTCTGCTGGCTGAAATGGTAGCAGAGAGTTCAGCATCTGGATCTGAATAGAGTAGGAAGAGAGAGACACTGGGCCTGGCTTGGGCTTAAAGCCCACCCCCAGTGACACACTTCCTCTAACAGGGCCACTTTCAAGTAGTGCCACTCCCTAATGACCAGCATTCAAATCTTTGAGCCTATGGGAGCCTTTCCAATTCAAACCACAACACAGCCCAAGCTGGCCTTGAACTCACTGTATAGTCAAGGTTGGTATTGAAGTTCTCTGGTCCTGTGCCTCTATTTCCCAAGTGCTCAGATGACAGGCCTGAGCTAATATGCTTGGTCAGATAGTTTTTAAAGAAAACTGTCAGCAAGGCACCTGTGGCAATATACGTCTGTGAGCCTAGTACTCAGAAAGTTGAGGCAGGAGGATTATAAAAGTTCTAAAGTCAGCCTAGGCTACATTGTGAAATGTGTCTCAATAAATGAGAGGGGAGGAGACAAAGTGAGAAGGACAGAAAGAGAAAAAAGAAAAAAGAGAAGCAGACCCACTACTGTGTCTGGAGTAGACTCCCTGCCTACACTGCACAGCTGGGTTCCCTGTGGCATGGGGTTCATCGAGACGTGGCTCTTTTGCAGTGTGGGAGCACGAGCAGGGAATTTAGGGAAGAGATATTTCCCTGCTAACCTAGATCTAAAATGAATGCCTTTTTCAATTTTTATTTTTAGCAGCTGGCCTACATATGTAGTGTCTAAGCGTAGGCCAGAAAGGTTTCTTTCACTGCGAGGGGGCGGGGAAGGGGGTACGGTTAAAAAGGTGACCATGGTTTTCTCACAGCAAACTCCCATATTATTATGGTTTTTCTTTCTTCTTATCTGGGGGCCGGGGATGGGCAGTTTCAGGGATGGAAGGTGTGAGCAAGACAGCCTCGGCCTGCTGAGTCTCTAATCCTTTAAAGATAAACTCAGCATCAGAGTTAAGTTTGTTTGCCCAATGTAGTGGTAGGTGTGTCCTTTCTGAGTGTCACAACAGCAGTGCTGGTCGTGATGCTCGTAAACCCAGCCTTCAGGGAATGGAGGCAGGAGGATTGATTGCTGTGAGGCTAGCCGGGATGTCCTAGTTTCATTTCTGTTGCTGTGATGAAAACACCCTGACAAGAGGCAACTTGGGGGAGAACGGAGTCTGGGGTAGAGCTTCTCATGGAGAAGTCCCAGTGGCAGAGACTTGAGGCAGCTGGTCACATGACATCCACAGCAAAGGCGGAGAGAGAATGAATGCTTGCATGCTTAGGGTCCAGCTGGCCCCCTCTACTTTTACACAATCGAAGACCCCCAACTAGGGAATGGTGCCGCCCATTCAGGCTGGGTCCTCCCACATCCATTAAAGAATTAAGGCAATCCCCCAGAGACATGTACACGGTCCAGCCTGATCTAGACCATCCCTCCTTGAGACTTTCTTCTTAGAGTATTCTCATTATTTAAATTGACAATTGAAACTAACCATCACACGGTGAGTTCAAGCCCAACCTGGAATATAGAGTGAGACCCCGTCTCAGAAACAATCAAGAATCTGGGGAGATCGCTCCGCAGTTAAAATGCTTGCTGCCTAAGCATGAGGACCCGAGTTTGGAACCCAGCACTCACATCACTGCTGGCTGAGTGTGGGAGCCTGTTTGTAGTTCAAGTTTCTGGAGGCGGAGATGGGATCCCAGAGCAAGTTGGTGAGCAAGAAACTAATTATATCAGTGAGCTCTGGGTTTGATTGAGAGACCCTGCCTTGATAAATAATGTGGAAGAACAACGCAGGACGATTCCTGGCATCAACCTTGGTCCACCTCCACATGCACGTGCAACTTTGTGAACAGTCGTCACACACACACACACACACACACACAGACAGACACACACACGCGCGCACACACACACACAGACAGAGAGAGAGAGGAGAAAGAATAAAAAGACATACAAAACAATTGCTACATCAACTCAGCTCCCAGTCCTTGTCCTGCTTTGAGGGTGATGATGCTGAGTGGGGCATCCTACTTGTGTTAGTGAGTCGTCTAAAGTACACGTAGTTGTGGAACCCGGCTGTGATTCTTTGCAAAAATTAATTAATTCATTCAGTCCTACTTTTTTGGAAAGTAATTTCTCCTTAAAGTGAATATTGACTCGATTTTCAGTATCTGCTGTTTACCTTATGGAGCCAGTGATTCACGACTATTTTCAAACTGCATTTCCCATGAAAAAATTAAATAGGAGTCAAATGTGTGTACATTATTATTATTATTTCGTATTGAGGATGCAACTCAGGGTCTGGCACAAATTATGCAGATGCTCTACCACTGAGCCACACCCCAACCCCTCATTGGAGGATTCTAGGCAGGTGCTCTACCATTGAGCCCTTCACTGGGGGATTCTAGGCAGGGGTTCTACTGCTGAGTTCCATTTTCAGACTTCTTTTTACTTTTTATTTTGAGACAAAGTCTCACTAAGTTGTACAGATTGCCCTAGAACTAACTCACTATCCTAGGTGTGCCTCGAATGTAATACTCCTGCCTCAGCCTCCTGAGTAGTTGGGATGCAGATCTGTGCTCCCAACACCAGCTTATAGAGTCCATCTCAGATAGACTCTCATGGCAAGAGGTGCCAGCCCCTGTATTGAAGGGATGGATCTAGACTTTCAGTGTTCTGTGGTTTCTGCTGCAGCATTGTCTCCTCTAAAGAGCGTCATCTCAGATCGCCATCAGGAGTCTGAGGATTGGGCTTTCTGAGGCTACATCCAAGGACCCCATGGTAGTGGGGTGTGACCTGTGACCCCTCGTGTCTTCTTGCAGAGTCCCTGGAGAAGTGGGAACGCTTGACTGTGGCTGACGCCCTGGAGCCTGTGCAGTTTGAAGATGGAGAGAAAATCGTTGTTCAGGGGGAGCCCGGGGATGACTTCTACATCATCACAGAGGTGGGTCCTGTGCAGGCCGTCGGTGCCTCGGGTCTCTGGGGTACCCGAGTGGACGCTCGTGATGCTTTGGCGTACTCTCTACGCCCTCACCTAGCACCGCCCCCTCACAGTTCCTCCCCCAACTCTCCACATGGGAGAGCTGGGAGATGGTCCACGTTCTGGCCATTGGATGGTTTGCGGTTGAGATAAAAGGAGTATCTCCTTTAAAATGTTGGCGGGTGTGATGCCACTACATAATACACACACACACACACACACACACACACACACGCCTGTGCAATGGGGAGAGATTATTAGACAGGTGGATGGAGTCCACCTCAGAGCCCTGGTTTTCGATGTGTGCAATGGGGGTAACGATGCTTCATGTACACTGGATCTCTGTGCAGTAGTCAGCTTCCATTGCAATACCTAAGACAGCGTCGTAGGAAGAGAAAAGATTACTTGGGCTTGTATTGGGGATTTCCGTCTTTGGTCCCTTGGCTCCGTTGTGTTTGGGCCGGTGAGGCTGAACCAGGGGTAGGAGTTTATGGTGGGGCAGAGCTGCTCACTCTATGGGGGAGAAACAAGAGTGGGCTTGGGCCCCCCAATGCCATCTTCAGGGGCGTTTCCCCAGTGACCTTCCAATAATGTCCCCACCGCCCCCAAGAGTACTGTCGGGTGTTGTAAACTAATCCTTCCTTAAGGTCCTTTGGTTGGGAATTTTGTCCTAGCATGCGATGTTGGAGGCATTGGGAACCTCCTCTGGGTAAGGCTCAGGACACTCTTGAAAGGAACCTATAAGCTCAGGGAGCTCACAGGTGCCGTGGTGGGGACTTGCCCCTTCCCTGACTGGCTGAATGAATGCAGTCCTGCTTGAATGGGTGTTGGCCTCCACCTCAAGTCACCAAAGACGTCAGAAAGTCTGGGGTTTATGTCATGCTGAGAATAATGTTCCTGATGCCCTCCTTGCCTTCAGCGAAGGAGACTCATTCTGAGATGTTTCTTTTAAAAAAAAAAAAAAAAAAAAAAAAGAGGAAGATGGCCAGTGAGGTGGCCCAGCAGATAAACACTTGCTACCAAGCCTGAAAACCTGAGTTCAGTCCCTGGGACCCACATGGTAGAGAACACCCCCCCACATGCATGAGCACATGCACACATGTATGCACACATGCATGTCCACACATGCACATCCACTACAAACTTGGGTGCATACGTGCACACACACACATACTTGCATACATATATGCGCATGCAACATACTCGCACACACACATGCACACATACTCACACACACATATACATAAATAATGTAAAAAGAAGTGATCACTAGAGCCATGAGCAGAACAGAAGACTGTTCTAGTCAGGACTAGAAAGAGGCCACTTCCTTCATCCCAACATCTCAATCCCTAAGACTCAGGCCTTTATACAGGCCAAAGCCATAACCTTTGCATTACTACCTCTGTGTGTGTGTGGTAGTGGTGGTGGTGGTGGTAAAGTTGGCTTCACACAGACTCAAGGTTCAAGACGCCACCCCTGACCATTTTCGAAAGAAAGACATCTATCTGACAATCATCCAGCAGAACACAGTTCAGGCTCTAAGGTCCAGAGTGACAGCTGATATCCTAGTGGATGCAGAACTCCCAGCATGCCTGGCATGAGGGCATCTGCCCCTAGCCTTGCCCCCAGTGTTGCCTCCTGTCCCCTCCCCACAGTTCTGACTCTTTCTGTGTTTGGTTATGACTGTGGTCTTGTTGTGGTGCTGTTCTGAGTGCCTGTCGGAGCCCAAAGTGGTGTGCTGTAATCACACACACCTGTAATCCCACTACTCTGGAGACTGAGGAAGGAGGATTGGGGGTTCTAGGCCAACCGGGGCCACATGGAGTGACCTTGTCTCAATGAGGAAAAGAGTGTGTGGGGGTGACAACAGTGGCAGTCAGGCAGTCCCGATGACCCTCTTGTCTCTATGTCCCCAATTCTGGGCTTACAAGGATATGCTACTTCCCCTCAACTTTTTATGTGATGCTGGCATCAAACTCGGGTCCTCATGTTTGTCCAGTAAACACTTGGCTGACTGAGCTGTTTTTCCCCCATCTTCTCTCTGGCTTTCTGAGATAGAGTCTCATTCTATAAACCAGTTTGCCCATACCCTGCTCTGCTTTCTGTATTTCGTGTGTCCCTCCCCTCTCTTCATGTCTCTCTGGTGAAGGTGTGAGATTTGACCTCAGGGTGCCCCTGAGGTTCTGCGGTTTGAGGACAGTGTGCAGGCTGCCAGTTACCTTGGGGGAATCTCAGACAGGGGTGCTGGGTGCTTCTCTGTAAGTCCCCAATGTCCTCAATGCAGAGAGGTTTCCAAGAAGGCTACTGCTTCCCAGGGTGGCCTCACATCAATCAGCTTCCCCCTCCATTGAGTGGAGACGAGGGAGAGGCTGGGCCTTGTTCACATGAACAGCGTATTGTCTAGGCCTCCGAGACGTAACCCAACCCCAGGGAAAGGTATAGTTTTCGCAGCCTTATAAAATGTGTTTGAAGTGGTCTCCTTGGCAACGTGGCTTTCCCTTCACTACTTCCTCTGTGATCGGCTGAATCTGGCACGTCAACCCACAGACCCCAGGACCCCAGGTCCGCGGGGATGAGAGACGCTTAGAACCAGAATGTGCCGCAGGGGACAGTACAGCTTATTCACATGGCTTGGGGGCGGCTGCGGCCACATCTAAGCCAGATGTGCATCCAGGCTCAAACCCTCTGGGATGTGGGCAGGCGCGCCCAGCTGCCATGTCTGAGCTCCTCTCCTTGAGGCGTGAAGTCTCCTGTTTCCCTCACTCCTGGGCTGCCCCCACCCCTGCCCCTGCCCCGCCCCCTCTGTCTCACAGCCTCGTTCTGTAGTTGTCACATTTTCCTGGTGTGGATTTCCTGAAGTTGTTTTGTAAATTGTGTCCTTGTCAACTCGAGGAGGACACCGTAGTCCTGGGAAACCTGGATGCGAAGCCCACACCTCTATCTATAGCCTTGTCCTCGATCCCCAGTTTGCTGGGGGAGGGGATCGGTCTCTACCTATCCCTAAGCCTCAGACCCCTGAGAGCTCCAGGATGTCACTTTGGCAGATTAGGAAGTTGGATGGCCAGCTTTTTTGCTCCGTGGGGGTCTCTGCAGGGTGCAGCCCTCTGAGGCCACATAACTTGTTTCTCATTGCTATATTCACACCAGCTGTCCCCGGGCTGGATGGGGAAGCTTGCCAGTCTCCCAGACACCTGATCCTCAGAGCTTCTAGAAAACACTCAGCAGACAGGGCAGGAGCTGGGCGTGCCTCCCGTAGGCACGCCCACTGGTGGGAGCCAGGCGCCTAGAACACAAAGGTGGAAGGCGCTGGCCAGCCGTGGTGAAGGGCCCTGCTGCTTTCTGAGCGGCCCCCCCCCCCCCCCCCCCCGCTGTATTACCCTCCTGCTTTGCTCCTCCGCGTGCAACCTAGGGTGGGGTACCTGGGGCCAGGAGCCCTTGAGATGGGACAGAGCCTTTCCTGGGTCTGCCCCTGTGTTTGGCAAGACGCAGACTCTGGCTGGCCTCCCAGTGGCAGGTACTGTGTGCCTGGACCGGACCTGCCAGAACCTGGAGACAGGGATGATCTCATCTGGATCCAAGGTCGTCTCCCACAGCTCTCCAGGAAAACCCGAGAGGAGTCGGGCAGGAGCTGGGTGGGAGAAGTGAGTTCCCAGCAGCTCAGATTCCAGACTCGCATTCCTCAATTTAAGCTGCCACCTCCCATTCCTGCGCCCTGAGCGTCCAGGGAAGCAGCTGGACCGGGAAGGATGGCTTCCCATAAAATCCCAAGACTGAAATTGGGCAGCATAGAAGACGTTACCATGGGAACATTGGATTGGATTTATCTCCTTGCTTAGCAAATTAATTTTATGAATGTCCACAGTGTTGAAGGGACTATAAAACAACACGTCTCTCAGCTGCCCCCAGGCCTGGGAACACAGCTTCTGACATCAGAGTGCTTGCCTCCATGTTGGGGCTGAGAGGGCACCTTTGCAGACCTGCAGGAAGAAGGGCAGACACGCACTGTACCCTGGCGCCCCTGAGGGACATGTTTGCTCTGCTCAGGGTCGTTGAGTCTGGACCTGTGCCGGCCCCTGCTACACACCTGGCACTGTCTCCACGCAGTGTATTTATGCCTCAAACTCACTGTCCTTACTCATTGTCTCTGCTGTTCTCACGGCTGCTTGAACTGTTTTTCCTAAGCTCCTCTCTTTGGGAGTAGTGCCTGGAGAAGGTTTAGGGCCTGCAGGAGATGTGCGGAGCCCGTGCCTCAGATATTTCTCTGGAGTCAGCTTCCTTGGCTGTCGGCAAGGCAAGCACCAGGCCACCCTTGTTAGGGGTTTTAAACGAGGCAGACACTGTAGAAGGACACACGGGAAGGACGTTTGGAAAGGGCACTGTATTCCTTCAGTTCAGGACATCTCAGAGATACAGACAGTAACTGGATTTGGGGAGTAGGGTCTTAGGTCTGGGGTCTAGGGTGGAAGTGGCTAGGCAGAAGGATTGCAGAGGATTCTGGGACTTGGGCAGTTCTTGGAGCCCTGCTAGCCAGGGCCTTTGAGGTTGTTTTATTCTGGGTTTGAGGTGGCCATTCAAATTCTTGTCAAGAAATCACATGGAATTGCCTGTGTAGAATAAATTGAATAAGGGATTGGGGTAGAAGCAAGGCAAGGAGAAAGGCAAGAAGTTCTTTCCAGGTGACAGTCTATTGTCCTCAGGGAAAAAAAATCCATCAGAAGATGAGGAAGAGGAGGGCAGGCAGGGGATTGGGGCACTGAAGTTCAAGTAGAAGTTTTTGAGATAGGCAAGATGTCTTACAGATGGCGCAAGCCTAAGACCAGGGACCAGTTGTGCTGGATCTGCTGATACTGCACCACGTGGTAGAGAGGCTGCACAGAGGGCCCTTGGCATGGACTCTCAAAGATCGATGATGTTTGATGTACATGTTGCTGAGTGCGCCTGGCATGGGAGCACACAAAGTTGGAAGTGTCTGTTGTAAGACTGCATTGTTGGGTGCATGTACCATGCACATTATATGCCGCATGTGACAACAGTGCATGTTGCCTGGATGATCTTCTACATTCTTCTCACGAGTCAACAGGGGGCATCCAGTGACTTGGGATCCCAGGCCACGGTCACAGCTCCTGGGGGGGGGGGCTCCCAACCAGCCATCTGAAACCTAAAAGCCTTATATTTGCCCCTGTCTCGGGAGACATGCTGAGTGTGGCTGTCAGCTAGTTGCCCTGTCCTAACCCAGTCTGGGCTAGGGGAACATCCATCCTTAGTGGAGATGCAGCTCTGTTCTTCTGCCTTAAGGCCATGTGAGTGGGATCTCCTCAACCCCCAGCCCAGGAGAACTGCTATGTCATGGGGGTTTGGGAGGCACAGTTGGCAACACTGTGAAGTTGCCTCTGGGCTGGACTGGAAGGAACTCCCAAGAGCCAAACAGGGCTCATAACTTGCCTGTGCCTGTTAATTCCAAGGTGTGGGGGCTTCCTCGAGTGGGGGCGTTGCTCTTACCCTGTGTGTCTGGCACTGGGTGATCTCATTCACCAGTGGTTTCCAACTTGTTTGCTGGAGCCACTGGGATGAGCTGTCAGGATTCCCCCGGGAAGTCTGGCTTCACCATGCCTGGACCACTTGGTAATCATGAATGCCCACTGCTCAGACCCCACCCAATGGACCAGGGAAGCTCCTAAGAGCATAGCCCACCAAGGAGGACCAGGGATGCTCATCCATGTCTTTCTCATGGGAAGTTAACATGGACACTTTGAGTCAGCGGGGCTCCGTCTTCCCTTTCGCTCGATGTGGGAAAAAAAAAAAATCCTCCTAAGGCTTATTTGCCATGACTCCATCCTGGGTCCATCACAGCTCCATTTCCTAGTGGCTGGGATGTTGGGTGCTACAGCTCACAGGGAAGGGAGCAGGGGAACCTCCTCTCTGACCGAGATGGCCACGCCATACTGGCTCACCATGGACAATCTGACCCTTTAGACGCACACGCCCTATCGTTTGGGTCCAGAGAATTCCGATGAGACTCTGAGCCTCTGCAGCAGGCTGCTGGCCAAGACTGCGACCCTGTCTCAAAGGAGAAGCGAACGTGAGAGCTGGGAATGTACTCATGTGGTAAAGTGCTTGCCTAACACACACAAAGCTCTGAGTTCTGTCCTTATCACCGCAGAAACTGGGTGTGAGGACACATGCCTGTAATCCCAGCACTTTGGAGGTGCAGGCGGCAGGATTAAAAATTCAAGGTCATTCCCGGCTGCGCCAGTTTGAGGCCAGCCTGGGCTACAGGAGACCTTGTCTCAATGAAGAAGAAGGAGGAGGAGGAGGAGGAGGAGGAGGAGGAGGAGGAGGAGGAGGAGGAGGAGGAGGAGGAGGAGGAGGAAAAAAAGTAGAACATTCCTTCCCAAACCAGTATCAGAGGCATATTGTTCCCATTCTTCCAGCTTCTCCAGAGACTCAGCAGCCCCCACATCCCAGGCTTCCCCTGCAGACACTGGAATTCAATTTCCCATCATCTTTGCCCTGCCAGTCACACGTGTTCCCAGTGAGATACATGTGGAATGTATCTGCTGGCTTCCATGGTCAGGGATTACCCAGCTGAGACTCCTGGCTCCACGGAGGCGCCTTAAACACTGTGCAGAAGCAATTCCTATGAGGACAGATGTTTTGCTGGGAAACCCAAACAGATGCACCAGCCAGTCTGGATAAGCCAGCCATCTGTGGAGCCTTGAACCGTTGCAGCCCATGGCTGCCCTCACAACCCTTCAGCCCCTCTGCTTCCCTCCATATGGGCCTTGGACCACCAGGAAGCAGGACTAGGCTGGGCTCATATCTAGCGCAGTGGAGAAGTGACCAGTGGGTCTGGCCAAGGGGACTCAGCTCAAGGGCTGCTGATGAAAGATGGCTGTTGAGAGCACAGTGTGATCTCCGCACCCCCAGGAAATCGGCTGGGTCCAGGTCAGGGCAGAGAAAGCAGGAGTTGAGGGCTTGTCCAGCGCGATGGGTTTGGGCCCTGCCAGGTAAGGGGATGTGAAGGTGAGGGTAGGACCCCGAGGGCCTGTGCAAAACCATGGATGGGGTGAACTGATGCTGGGCACATAAAGTTGGCATTCCAGTGATTAAAATATAAATTACAAGGAGTTTACATTTGAACCGTATCTACAAGGACAGTTTGGTGGTATTGACTCCCGCAGGGTGTGGTGCTTGCACATCTGTCATAATGTCCCAGCTAGGTTGAGGCAAATGGATTTCTTAAGCCCAGGATTTGAAGACAAGCAAGCCCGAACCGGGTGGTGATGTGCGCCTTTAATCCCAGCACTCAGGAGGCAGAGGCAGGCTGATTTCTGCGAGTTCAAAGTCAGCTTAGTCTACAGCGTGAGTTCCAGGACAGCCAGGGCTACATAAAGAGACCCTGTCTCAATAAACTAACTACTAACTAACTAACTAACTAACTAACTAATTAACTAACTAACTAAGAAAAGTCAGTGACAAGCTTGAGTAATATAGCAAGACCCCATTTCAAACAAGCAAGCAAACATGCCCAGCACTCACACAGACAATACACATGCTCACACACGTGGTATGCTCACCCACTATGTGGCCAATACAGACTCACACACATGCAGAACACATGTGCCCTTTTCTCACACAACACACTATCACATGCACATACCTGTCTATACACTCCTGTGCACAATGCAGATGTGTTCGCTCAGCACACAATCACACGCATGCAGCACACACACTCACGGATGGATCCTCATTCGCAAATAGCACACAATCACATGCATGCTCCACACCCAAGCATACACAATCATATGGCCACAGTACCTGTCCTCATGCACAGAACAGCATGCACTCTCTCATGCACACACATAGTACCCACCATACAGCATTCATACTTGTGGGTACATGACACAAATACCCACACAGCATCTCACAACAGCTCACACACTCGTGCACATAGCACGAGTAGCCATGTTTGCACAACACACATACACACAGTACGTTCATGTGAGCACCTAAACAGCACCCACACTCTTACATACACATCACATACACTCCTGTGTGCACACGCAGCACACCGGGCTGCAGGCTGGAGCAGCTGGTGGAACTCCTCTGGGGTCGGAAGACCTGAGGTGTGGGCATGGTGTTGGCTATGGGTCTCTGAGAGAACAACCTGATCTCCATTTGAGTTTCTCCCCTGTCTGGTAGGAGGCTTGACAGGTGGAGAGGCCATAACTGGAAAAGAAAACTAGAGCATGGCAGAGGCAGGAAGCTGTGCCTATCAGGTACCTGATGCACTCTGGACTTGTAGATGTGGGACATTAGTCCTAGGCTGTGTGTCAAAGGGCTAACTGCCCGTGCGGGCCCCGCCCAGCTGCACCTGGAGAGCAAGCTTGTATCCTTGGGGCCTGTGTTCTACTGGGTTGAAAGTAGGAGTATGGCAAGGCATGTCCCATTCGGGCATGGGACTCACTTAGACAAGGTGACTACAGGGCTCTGGACACTAGCTGTCTAAGAGGACATTCCTGGCACACCCAGCCCAGCAGTGGATGAAGGGACAAAGTCAGTTGTGGCAGCACTTCTTGGGAAGACCCTCCAGGGTTACAGTGAGTAGATGGTAGGTGACCTGTGGGCAATGGAGACCCTTGTAGAGTAGGTTCTGGAACTCTCTGCTGGTTGGGCAGGGATGGAGGAAAGTCAGATGGAGGGTGGTGGGGTGTGGACTATGGTGGGTGGAGGTGGCGGGACAATCACTGGGGTCAGTTACTTCCGGATGGCGGGTGCTGGGTGAGTCAGCCAGGATGGGGGCAAATGATGGGGGAGATGAGCAAGGGGTTTTCCATCCTAGGGAAAGTCAGAAAGAGGAGTCCATTTATAGAGGAGGTCAGCAGGGGTGTCCATCTATGGAGACGGACAGCAGGGGATCCCATTGTTAGCAAGGACAATGGGCCATCAAGAGCAGGGAGATCAGAGAAGATGAGGGCCACTGATGATGATGTCAGCCAGGAGGAGGGAGCTTTGGTGAAGATCAGTAGGGATGTGGGGTCAGCCAGAAGGAGGGAGCTTTGATGAAGGTCAATAGGGATGGGGGTCGCTGATGTGGGGCCAGCCAGGCTGGGGACCATTGTTCAGGAGGAGTTCTGCAGAGAAAGGCATGGACGGTCTGAAGATGAGCTAGGATATGCATTCAAAAGCAGACACTAGGCCTCACTCAAGGAGGCAAGGCCATGGACTCTCCAGGTGGAGCTTGGCGGCTCATGCCCACCCCAGCAGCCCAGCAATAGTCTAGTATGACCATTCTACCTCTGCTTGACTGAGGTTTCCCGAGGCCGTGTGTAAGGCTGGCACACAGCCTGCTTCTCTAGCGGATGGTGGAGTGGGGTGGGGTGGGAAGGGGAACTGAACCACAGAAGAGCACAAGGAGCAGGACCCTACAAAACCAGGGGTGCCCACATACCGTCTCACTCTCTTGGCCCCCACCATTGTCTTGTTGACCCCTGCATGCCATGTCTACCTGCCTGGGAGTCTTGGAGCATCATTAGAGCCCCTGTTTGTACACCTGCTGGACAAGCTTAACCTCGGGGTGTGTGTGTGTGACAGAGATTGACTCTGCAGAAGGGGACCCTCTCAACCCAGGCTTTGACTGCCTGGAGCTATGCTCCCCAGGCCCTTATTGGCACCTGTCCCCATCCTGGGAGCTGTGGCGCCGGAATCCAAATTAATGTCTGTTTTCCCACTGGAGCTGCTGGGCCGTGCCTCCACCATAGCTCAGACCTCACGGATGAACCATTAAACACTGGCACAAAAGCTGACCTCGGCCGCCCACCAGGCTGGTGTGTTTGCTCAGTTGTCGAAAAGACAGGCTGTAGCCAGCCGTGTTACAGACAGGCAGCCGAGCGAGGCACAAGGGGAGGGTGGAGCAGGGGACCTTCGCAGATGAGAGCCCAGACTTCTTTAGGTGGGAGAAGCTACTCGACCAGCAGGAACTCTAGGGAAAGTCACATGGCGGCAGTGGGTGTGTGTGTGGAGTGTATGTGTGGGGGGAGTCTGGTTTTGCACGGGGTGGGGGTGGGGGAGCTGCAGTGGAAATCAGCTTCCACGTGGAAAACTGTTAATTGTGGTGATCACTTTCTTTAAACCTACAGATGTTAAAAAAAAATAAAAAAACAAAGCAAAGCAAAAGGCAAACACAAACAAAGCCACAGAAACCTATGAGTGTGAGGGCTGCAGTTCTCCATGTGCAGGGTTGGATCCTCAGCACTGCAAGGGGGACAAAGCCTGACATGTTTAAAGTAGATGTTGTGGTCCATGCCTGTTAGTCGAGAACCTGGGAGGCTGAAGCAGGAGAGTTGGAAGTTTAAGGCCAGCCTGGTCTAAGGAATGAATTTGAGGCTAGCTTCATGAACATAGTAAACTTTGTCTCATAAAACAAAACAACAAAATCCAAACTTGGAAGCCAGATGTTATCCTTGGCCAGGCTGGGATACATGAGAACCTGTCTATATTATTAGGGAGGAGGCTGGGCATGGTAGAGCCATTCCTGTAATCCCAGCCCCTAGGGAAGCTGAGGTAGAGTATCAAAAGTTTGAGGGCAGCCTGGGTTACGTGGTGAGCTCCTGTCTCAAAATCTAAACAAGACCTCTGGGATATGTTCCCCAGGTTGAGGCTACCTTCATGCTCTCTGACTGCCCTTGTGTGTGTGAGTTCAGTCTTGGCATCCATGCAGGAAAGATGAGCCATGAGTGCTCACAGCAGCTGCAGGTCAGTCCTAGATCCCCGGAGCAGGACGGCTTTCACGACACCGTGGACAAGCACATGACTTTCATTTCCCTCCTCACTTACGTTCTCACCTCCCCACCCCAAGTGGAGCTGTTTCTGGGGGTCTCCAGCGTAGGCAGATATTATCCCTGCGGGGGATGGGCCTTCCATTCACAGCATGGGCGCAGATTGTGTGAATGAGCCCCAAAGGGTCCATGCGTGTGCCCAATGTGTTTGCATGCTTTTGTGGGTGCAGGTCCTCTGCGAGTACTGGTTCCCATGTACACACATCGCCCCATACGCACAGGTATGTGTCCCTGTGGGCATGTGTGTCCCCATGTGTGCGAGTGTCCCCTTGGGCACGCCTGTCCCCGCGGGCCCCAGGCGTGTCTGCAATGCATCTCCCGCACCTGTCTCCAATTGCTTGTGTCACTTCTCCTTTATGGATGGCGAGACTCACTTCCATGTATGGAAGTGAAACTCAGTTTTTTTTTTAGAAGATATTTCTTTAAATAAAGCAAATAGTTTTGCCTGTTCCCTGTTCCCGAGCAGAGCGGAGG
The DNA here is from genome assembly GCF_014885135.2 of Alexandromys fortis. Taxonomy (NCBI): domain Eukaryota; kingdom Metazoa; phylum Chordata; class Mammalia; order Rodentia; family Cricetidae; genus Alexandromys; species Alexandromys fortis. Next base: position 3,961,127 of record NW_026068021.1, read on the forward strand.
GTTGGTGGCCTCAGCTGTGCTTGGGGTCTGACTCCTCCCCGTTTGGGCTCAGCTCCTTGCTGCCTTGTACAGGGCACTTCTCACGCAAGTGTCTCTTGGTTCTTCACTCCTTTGCTGGTCTCGGGTTGTTTCTGGACTTGGGAGGATGTGGGCATTCATGATCATCCTGGTGTGGGTCCCAGGCAGGGGTCTCAAGTTGGGAGCCTCCCTTGCACCCCCTCAAGATTAAGGCAGGTGCTGAGCAAATATGGCTGCCCGCCCTAAGTAGGCCCTTGCCACTACTCTGAGTTTGCCCTACTATTTTCAATGGCTTGCCTCCTTTACCCTCATCTTCCTATTCCCACCTTGGCCTGTTGCGACCCGCTTCTCACTCTCTGGGAGGGTTTCTGCATTGCTGGTTGAGCGCTTTTGGTCTGTGGTCACTCTATGGCCAGACCTGGTAACTGTCCCCAGTGTCTGAGCCCATGACTTGAGTTTCACTGAATGCTTAAGGGTCTCTCCAGCTGAGGTTCAAGTCATGCTGGAGAGGTAGAGGCTGTGAAAGGGAGGGGCTTCAGGGCCAGGGTTGGGAATGGTGAGCAGGTGTGAGAACCAATGAGAGGCAACTAGGCAAGAAGACTGCCTCACTCCTCGCTCCACACAGGATTTGGCTCCCACAATGGATCTGGTTTACCCCAAATCCATCTCTGAGTGCTCAGTTTCCCCGTTAGAAGTGACCATGTCTTGAATCTTAAAAACGTCTCAGGAAGTATTAGAAAGATGGCTTAGTGGATGAAGGACTTGCTTTATAAACAAGAGGACTTGAGTTTGATCCCCAGAACCCACCTAAAAACCAAGAGTGGGGCATGCTCCAATAATCCCAACCCTGGGGAGGTGGACACAGGAGAGTCCCTGGCACCTGCTGGCCTGCCAGTCTAGCTGAACTGGTGAGCTCCAGGGTCAGTGGGAGACCCTGTCTCAGAAAATAAAGCGGAAAATGATTGAGGGAAACATTTAGTTCAACTTCTGATCGCCAGACGCTGGGCTCCGAGACATGGAAAGGGGAAGCCGGGGACCTGGCCTCATAGTGGTGGATCCCACATGGCCCCCACTGGTTTCCTTCTTGGGAAAGTCACACTTCCTCCTTAATGTTCTAGGGGGGGAAACACATTTTGTTTTAAGTCACAGCAGTTAAAAGGAAGTTTGTCGTCTGTAACTGTGCCCGTCATAGGCACCTAGGAGTGACGATTCCCCTGCATCACCTCGGAGCTCTCTGCCGCAGATTTGCCGCTGATCTCAGATCTTCAATGAGGAACTTGGAGACTATGAGCCAGCAGTTTGGCCATGGGTGTTTTCCAGGCCTGGGCCCTAGATGTGTCCTCCAGGATGTCTGGCCATTTCCATGGCGACTAGGAACACAGACGGGACCTTGAATTGCAGGTTTTTTTTTTTTCTAGGAGCTTCCCAGACAGGAGACAATGACCTGTCTCCAACAGATTTGGGGGCATGTAGAGGGAGCATACTGCTTGCTGGCTTCTACTTGCTGGCTTCACAGACATGGGTCTTTAGGGTAAGGAAGGTGACAGTCGTGTTCCAGACAGTGTATTGGTCAGGGCAACAAAGGAGCTGCCGTAACAAAGAGCCCCATATCAACACAGCAGGAAGGACAGGGATGTTTCTTTCTGCTCCATGGGGTCTAGGGACCAACAGCACAGGTGTTCCAGCCAATTGCCTTCCCTTCAAGGAAGCCATAATCCCTAGGCTATGTGTAGGAGGCATGGAGTCCCTTGCTGGCACCCTGCTCTGCAGTTTTCACCCTCAAACCCTCTCTGACCCCACCTCAGCATCTTGCCAGCTTCTCCTTCTTAAGTGGGAGGCCCCTGTATCTCTGGATGGCTCCTTTTAGCTTCTGGAGCTCAGCCTCATGGTCACTTTGTGTCTTAGCCTTCGTCTCTGTCAGACGGCTGGCAGGGGTGCTGGGAACTAAACTCAGGTCCCCTGGAAGAGCAGCAAGTGCTCTTAACCACTGATTCATTGCTCTGACCCAAATGAATTGCTTTAAAAAAATATATTGATTTTTTTTTTTTAATTTGTGGAGGGGCACACTGCATGTGTAGATCGTAAGTCTGGGCTACCAAGTCCAACTTTACATGAATGCTGAGGGTCAGACTCAGATCTTTATGTAGCAGGCTCTTGACTGACTAAATGTTCCCCCAACACCACCCCCGGCTGTGACTCAACAGACAGGAAGCCCCAGCACAAGCCCTCTATCCCCCAGTCCTAACATAGCAGAGTCGTGCTATGTTAACAGTTAACATGCTGAGCTGTGCTGACAGGTGGGCTAAGCTCCTCCATTGGGGCCCCTGGTGGGCATAAGCATCTGCTCCCTGCCCCTGCTTCCTGCTCACACTGGCAGCCCTGGAGTGGTCTCATGTTTACATGCCCCGCTCCATCCATCAGCCGGATTCATAAACACACAGAGGCCCAGAAGTCAGGCTGGGGATCCAGTTTCGAGGGTTGCTAAGGGTGCCTGGGGACTCCAGGCACTGTGGGCACGAACTGCTGACCTGGGAGTCACTCATTAAACCAGGCACAGTCTGGCCACAGGCTCTAGCAAGTCTGGGTCTGACTGAGCCTGGGTGATGAAGCCCACCTTGCCATGGAGTGCTGTCTATGCCTGGAGACTGGCTTTGGGGGGTGGACAACTCATATCTAGGCGTGGTAAGTGCCCCTGGAGACATAGAGGCCCTGAGGCCCAGGAACAGCAATATCCCTTAGCATCAGTCTCTGTGGGTGTTAACAAGATGGAGGAGCCCTCAGGCAGCTGCCTGCCTCAGGTGACATGGAGGCTGATCAGAGTCTGTGGAAACTCAGAGCTAAACCCTGGCTCCTTGGAGGTGTGGATTACACACCCTGCAATGCTCGGTGTCAAACTCAGTGTGGTATTGTGTTTGAAAGGTGGTCTCATATAGCCCAGGCTGGCCCTGACTGCTCTGTGAAGCTTACGCTGGCCCTGACTGCTCTGTGCCTTGAATTTCCCATTCTTGCACCTGTTTCCTGAGTGCTGAGATTACAGATTTGGTCGACACCTAACTGCTTTCCTTTCTTTTTTTTTTCCTTTTCTTTTCTTCCTCCCTCCCTCCTTCCTTCTTTTCTCCTCCTCCGACTTTTTTTTTGATGTGTGTGTGTGTCTATGTGACAACGTCTGCTATATTTGTACGGATGTCCATGGGGTCCAGAAGAGGGTCCTGGATTCCCCAAGAGCTGGATTTATAGGCAGTTTTGAGTCACCTGACATGGATGAAGATCTCTGGAAGGAAGAACAGCAATTGCTCTTAAGCACTGAACCATCTCCCCAGCCCAAATGAATGCCATCCCCTTTATTATTTTTAACATTTCCTCATGTGTGGAGCAGTAATACCTGTGTGGAGGCTGAAGGCTAGCTTTCAGGAGACAGTTCTCTTCTTCTACCACGTGGGGCTTGGAGACTGAACTCAGGTCATTAGATTTGATTGCAAATGACTTTACCCACAGGGCCAACTCAAGGTCTCTCTCTCTCTCTTTTTGTGAGCATTTTTGTTGTTATTTTGCTTTGGCTTTGTTTTTGTTTGTTGGGCAGGAATTTTGATCAGGGTCTCACTATGCAGCCCAAGATGACCTCCAACTCACCGCAAACACCTC